>NW_026645418.1:61867-160578 GCF_012489685.1 Lotus japonicus
ACGTGTTTTTCTGAGTGTGCTATTACAGGCTCTGACCTCAATCAATCTTACACAAATCAGAAGCACTGTGTATAAAGAGTGACCCAAAGCAACGCTTTCACATTCACCATGTTCAGTATGAACAGTGGAAAAGCTTCAGAAGTTCTGAGTTATACAAACTCTGATGTGACTCAGTCGCTAGAAGTTCTGAAGATCCAGAAGTTCTGATAACCAAGAAAGACTGAAGGTTCAGATGTTCTGATGGTGTAGAAGACTCTGAAGATCCAGAAGCTGAATAGTGGAAACTCTGAAGTCCAGAAGCAAGAAACTCTGAAGGCCATGTTCTTCCCTCTGAGTTCAGAATCAGAAGATACATTGGTCAGAGGATCTGTGCTTTCCCTCTGACTCTGATCAACCGGCTTCACAAGTTCCAATATGAAGCATTCCCCTGATCAGAAGTCTCCTAGGTTTAAAGGTCGCGTCGCTATCCAAGTACAAAAGCTACTGTACCTTCCTGACGACCTACCTAACGTTCTCAGCCACAGCAGAAGCTGGATTTTCCAGAACTGCCCTCCAACGGTAGCATTTCCCATGCAACGCTCAACCCTAATCCTTGGAGTATATAAAGAGGCTGAAGACTGAAAGAAACGGGAAGAAGCAATACATACGCGCAAGACATATTCAAATTCTTCTAAGTTTTCTTTCATCAGAAATTCATTGAGTTTACTATTAGCTTTTCAGAAGCAAATCTCTTGTAAACAATTCTCTGATAAACAGTTTGTTTAGTTCCTTTAGGAGATCAAGGTTGATCGGATCCTAGAGAAGACTAAGAGAGTGAATCTTAGTGTGAGCTAAGTCAGTGTAATTGTTAGTCACTTGTAGGTTTCAAGTGCAGTTGTAACTCTTACCTGATTAGTGGATTGCCTTCATTCTAAGAAGGAAGAAATCACCTTAACGGGTGGACTGGAGTAGCTTGAGTGATTTATCAAGTGAACCAGGATAAAATCCTTGTGTGCTTTTCTATCTCTTATCTTCAGCACTTAAGTTCTCGAAAGATTTGTCAAAATCTTTAAGGTGGAAGTTTTATATTGAAAACGTTATTCAAACCCCCCCTTTCTACCGTTTTTCATACCTTCAATTGGTATCAGAGCGCAAGTTCTGATTACCACACCTAACAGTGTTCAGTGATCCGGGCCGGTGTGAAAAACAATGGCTGCCACCACCAGTGAAACTCAAAGAGATGGTTACAATGCAAAGCCTCCTATGTTCGACGGTCAAAGGTTCGAATATTGGAAAGATAGACTAGAAAGTTTCTTTCTGGGTTTCGATGCAGATCTCTGGGATATTATTGTGGATGGCTACGAGCGTCCAGTTGATGCAGATGGCAAGAAGATCCCAAGGTCAGAGATGACTGCAGATCAAAAGAAGCTGTACTCACAACATCACAAAGCAAGAGCAATTCTTCTAAGTGCTATTTCCTATGAAGAGTACCAGAAGATTACAGATCGTGAGTTTGCAAAAGGCATTTTCGAGTCTCTGAAGATGTCTCATGAAGGAAACAAGAAAGTCAAAGAATCAAAGGCATTGTCTTTGATCCAAAAGTATGAATCCTTCATCATGGAGCCAAATGAGTCCATTGAAGAAATGTTCTCCAGATTTCAGTTGCTTGTAGCTGGCATACGACCTCTCAACAAGAGCTACACAACAAAAGATCATGTCATAAGGGTCATCAGGTGTCTTCCTGAAAGTTGGATGCCTTTGGTGACTTCAATAGAGCTCACGAGAGACGTTGAGAATATGAGTTTAGAAGAACTCATCAGCATTTTGAAATGCCATGAGCTGAAGCGCTCAGAGATGCAAGATCTGAGGAAAAAGTCCATAGCATTGAAATCCAAATCTGAAAAGGCTAAGGTTGAGAAGTCAAAAGCTCTTCAAGCTGAAGAAGAGGAATCTGAAGAAGCATCAGAAGATTCTGATGAAGATGAGCTGACTCTGATCTCCAAGAGACTCAACCGCATCTGGAAGCACAGGCAGAGCAAGTTCAAAGGCTCTGGAAAGGCAAAAGGAAAGTATGAGTCCTCAGGCCAGAAGAAGTCTTCAATCAAGGAAGTCACATGTTTTGAGTGCAAAGAATCTGGGCACTACAAGAGTGATTGTCCAAAGTTGAAGAAGGACAAGAAGCCAAAGAAGCACTTCAAGACCAAGAAGAGTCTGATGGTGACATTTGATGAATCAGAGTCAGAAGATGTTGACTCTGATGGTGAAGTCCAAGGACTCATGGCGATTGTCAAAGACAAGGAAGCAGAGTCAAAGGAAGTTGTTGACTCTGACTCAGAATCAGAAGGAGATCCTAACTCAGACGATGAAAATGAGGTATTCGCTTCTTTCTCTACCTCTGAACTGAAACATGCACTGTCTGATATCATGGATAAGTATAACTCCTTATTGTCTAAGCATAAGAAGCTGAAAAAGAACTTATCTTCTGTTTCCAAAACTTCTTCTGAACATGAGAAAATTATTTCTGATTTGAAAAATGATAATCATGCTTTGATCAATTCTAACTCTGTGCTTAAGAACCAGATTGCTAAGTTAGAAGAAATTGTTTCCTGTGATGCCTCTGATTGTAGAAATGAATCTAAGTATGAAAAGTCTTTTCAAAGATTCCTAGCTAAAAGCGTGGATAGAAGCTTAATGGCTTCAATGATCTATGGCGTAAGCAGAAATGGAATGCATGGCATTGGCTATTCTAAAACAATTAGAAATGAGCCCTCTGTGTCTAAAGCTAAATCCTTGTATGAATGCTTTGTTCCCTTTGGTACCATATTGCCTGATCCTGTACCTGCTAAAGTTGCTAAACATCCTCTTAAAAAGGGATTTTTCTCTATGACTAAATATCATGCAAATATTCCTTTAAAATATCATGTTGAGACACCCAAGGTGATCAGAACCTCTGGGGTAACTAACAAGAGAGGACCCAGAAAGTGGGTACCCAAGGACAAGATTATCTATGTTGCAGATATCCTTGATAGCTCCACTGAAACACCAATCATGGTATCTGGACAGTGGATGCTCGCGTCACATGACGGGAGAAAGGCGTATGTTCCGAGAGCTGAAACTTAAGCCTGGAGGCGAAGTTGGCTTTGGAGGAAATGAAAAGGGTAAAATTGTTGGTACTGGTACTATTTGTGTAGATAGTAGTCCATGCATTGATAATGTGTTATTGGTAGACGGCTTAACACATAACTTATTGTCTATAAGTCAATTAGCTGACAAGGGTTATGATGTTATATTCAATCAAAAGTCCTGCCGGGCTGTAAGTCAGATCGATGGCTCTGTTCTGTTTAACAGCAAGAGGAAGAACAACATTTATAAGATCAGATTATCTGAGTTGGAGGCTCAGAATGTGAAGTGCCTTCTGTCTGTTAATGAAGAGCAGTGGGTATGGCATAGACGGTTAGGGCATGCCAGTATGAGAAAGATTTCTCAGCTGAGCAAGCTAAACCTTGTCAGGGGCTTACCCAATCTGAAGTTCGCTTCAGACGCTCTTTGTGAAGCATGTCAGAAAGGCAAATTCACAAAAGTCCCTTTCAAGGCAAAGAATGTTGTCTCAACCTCAAGGCCGTTGGAACTTCTGCATATCGACCCCTTTGGACCAGTGAAAACTGAGTCTATAGGTGGCAAGAGATATGGGATGGTTATCGTTGATGACTATAGCCGCTGGACATGGGTAAAGTTTCTTACCCGCAAGGATGAGTCTCATGCTGTGTCCTCTACCTTCATTGCTCAAGTGCAAAACGAGAAGGCTTGTAGGATTGTGCGTGTCAGAAGTGACCATGGTGGAGAGTTTGAGAATGACAAGTTTGAGAGTCTGTTTGATTCCTATGGAATTGCACATGATTTCTCTTGTCCCAGAACTCCTCAACAAAATGGTGTTGTTAAGAGGAAGAACAGAACTCTTCAGGAGATGGCTAGAACCATGCTCCAAGAAACTGGCATGGCTAAGCACTTTTGGGCAGAGGCAGTAAATACAGCATGTTACATTCAGAACAGAATCTCTGTGAGACCAATTCTGAATAAGACTCCTTATGAATTGTGGAAGAACATAAAACCCAACATTTCTTACTTTCATCCTTTTGGCTGTGTTTGTTATGTTCTCAATACTAAGGATAAATTGCATAAATTTGATGCTAAGTCTTCTAAATGTCTTTTACTCGGTTACTCTGAGAGATCAAAAGGTTTTAGATTTTATAATACTGATGCTAAGACTATTGAAGAATCTATTCATGTTAGATTTGATGATAAGCTTGACTCTGACCAGTCAAAGCTAGTTGAAAAGTTTGCAGATTTAAGCATTAATGTTTCTGACAAAGGCAAAGCTCCAGAGGAAGATGAGCCAGAGGAAGATGAACCAGAGGAAGAAGCTGGTCCCTCTAACTCACAAACTCTGAAGAAGAGCAGAATCACTGCAGCTCACCCTAAGGAATTGATTCTGGGCAACAAAGACGAACCAGTCAGAACCAGATCTGCCTTCAGACCCTCTGAAGAGACCTTGCTCAGTCTGAAAGGATTGGTGTCCTTAATTGAACCCAAGTCCATAGATGAAGCTCTTCAGGACAAGGATTGGATTCTGGCCATGGAAGAAGAACTGAATCAATTTTCCAAGAACGATGTTTGGAGCTTAGTGAAGAAGCCTGAGAATGTCCATGTTATTGGAACGAAGTGGGTATTCAGAAACAAGCTGAATGAGAAAGGAGATGTAGTCAGAAACAAGGCAAGGCTAGTTGCTCAAGGCTACAGCCAGCAGGAAGGAATAGACTACACTGAAACATTTGCTCCAGTAGCAAGACTGGAGGCAATCAGACTGTTGATCTCTTTCTCAGTAAATCACAACATAGTTCTACATCAGATGGACGTAAAGAGTGCCTTCCTAAATGGTTATATCTCAGAGGAAGTCTATGTTCATCAACCCCCAGGTTTTGAAGATGAGAGGAAACCAGACCATGTGTTCAAATTGAAGAAATCACTCTACGGTCTGAAGCAAGCTCCCAGAGCATGGTATGAGAGACTTAGCTCATTCCTTCTGGAGAATGAGTTTGTAAGGGGTAAAGTAGATACAACTCTTTTTTGCAAGACTTATAAAGATGATATCTTAATTGTGCAAATTTATGTTGATGATATTATATTTGGTTCTGCAAATCAATCTCTATGCAAAGAATTTTCTGTGATGATGCAGGCTGAATTTGAGATGAGTATGATGGGAGAATTAAAGTACTTTCTGGGAATACAAGTTGATCAAACACCAGAAGGAACATATATCCATCAGAGCAAGTACACTAAAGAACTTCTGAAGAAGTTCAATATGCTGGAATCTACAGTGGCCAAGACTCCAATGCATCCTACATGCATTCTGGAGAAAGAAGATAAAAGTGGGAAAGTATGTCAGAAGCTCTAACATGGCATGATAGGTTCACTTCTATACTTAACTGCATCTAGGCCAGACATATTATTTAGTGTTCACTTATGTGCTCGTTTCCAATCAGATCCAAGGGAAACCCACTTAACTGCTGTTAAGAGGATCCTAAGGTATCTGAAAGGCACCACTAACCTTGGCTTGATGTATAAGAAAACATCAGAGTATAAGCTTTCAGGTTATTGTGATGCTGATTATGCTGGAGATAGAACAGAGAGAAAAAGTACTTCTGGAAATTGTCAATTTCTGGGAAGCAATCTAGTCTCATGGGCAAGCAAGAGGCAATCAACCATTGCACTATCAACTGCAGAAGCAGAATATATCTCAGCAGCAATATGCAGCACTCAGATGCTCTGGATGAAACATCAGCTGGAGGATTATCAGATCCTTGAGAGCAATATCCCAATCTATTGTGATAACACTGCTGCAATCTCATTGAGTAAGAATCCTATCTTGCATTCAAGGGCAAAGCACATTGAGGTAAAGTATCACTTTATTAGAGATTATATACAGAAGGGCGTACTTCTTCTGAAGTTTGTTGATACTGACCATCAATGGGCAGATATCTTTACAAAGCCCTTAGCAGAGGATAGATTTAATTTTATTCTGAAAAATCTAAACATGGACTTTTGTCCAGAGTGAAGATGGATCAGAACCTCTGACTATGATACTTCTTGATCAGAAGATGTCTAGTCCAGAAGGTAACTCAATCAGAGTGTGTGTACCCACTGGTACTGACTCTGAAGCTGAGACAACAACACGTGTGTCAGTATTTCTGATGCATAGTTCCTTGTGCCCGTGTGACATTCTGTTATGATTGCGTGTAGATGTGCTTCTCTCCTGTGTGTGATTGTGTATTTTACTGTTACTATCTATCTTTAATTTTCAACCGTTGATCTTAAAGTGCTTTTTGAATCAACAACGGTTATTTGATAAAACCCACTATACACACACGTTCTCGTTCACTTCCGGTTTTCACTCTCGCACTCTCTGTTTTTCAAAATCGCTCCTCTCGATTTCTCTCTCGATCTCTCTTCATCTTTCAAACTTCATCTTCTACCTCAAACCTTCAACCGCTTCAAAATGGTGAGACAAACCAGAAGATCTACTGCAGATGCACCTCAGTTCCCTCACATGGTAGTTGGTTTGGCAACGGGTCAAAGGGGCCCTGAGAATCCGACACAAGATCAAGGTCAAGCTCAAGAACAGAGTGTTCCAATTGCAGAACGGGGCTGTGCCGTTCACTGCGTATTTGCTCCTGAGGAACTCCAAGTCCTGGCAGAATGGAGATTCAACCTCGACAATCTGGCTACAAATGGGTATGATCTTCGTCCTGAAGTCCAAGCTCAAGGTTGGGGAAATTACTTCAACAGACTTCGAGGACCGGTGTATGAGAAACTGGTAAAGGAATTTTGGAAGCACGCCGACTGCGATGATACTCAGGTGGTCTCTCATATTCTTGGAAGAAAGATCATCATCACTGAGAAGTCATTCGTGCACTTACTGGGTGCAAACACTGCTTATGGGTTTCGTTTCCAACTCACGGAATCGAAGCTGAAACCTAGCACCAAGGACAAAATCAACCAGGCCCTGTACACCACTTTCAAACCGGGCAAGACGAGTTACAAGGTGATGGACCTTCATCCCAAACTCAGGATCTGGCACAAGATCCTGCTTCACTGCATAAACCAGAGACCGAAGGGCAGTTCTCCAGACTACATCAACTTCAACCAGAAGGTGATGTTGTTCTTCATCCAAGATCAGAAGAAGATCTGCCTTCCCTACTTCCTGTTCTCCTATTTGAAGGAATGCATCCGGAAGTCTCGCACCACCACCTCCATCAAGTCTGCAATCAAATATATCCCTTTTGGGAGGCTGCTCTCAGACTTTCTATTAAAAGCAACTTGGTGCAAGATTTGATCAATGCTGGATGTGTAGAGGATCTAAGCACAATTGTCAGTGATGTCTTCACTGCAAACTCCCTGAAGAAGATGGGTTTGGTCCAGAAGAAGATTGCTCCTGTTCATGAAGACACATCTTCTGCGATCAGAGGAAGAAGGATGCCTCTGAATGACTACCCTCTGTGGACACAAGCGGACAATCCTGACGCCATCAGATGCTATGTTGAAGACCTCAGGGCTCAAGGTTTCGAAATTGACCTTGATGATTTCGTCAGCAGACTACCACCAGCTCCAGAGTTTCCTTCTCCTCCCAAGAGGAAAGCTCAGAGGAAGATGGTTCTGGACGAATCTTCTGAGGAATCTGATGTCCCTCTGGTCAAGAAGGCGAAGAGAAAGCCTGATGATGGTGATGATAGTGATCATGAGGATGGTCCTCCCAAGAAGAAGAAGAAGAAAGTCAGAATCGTGGTGAAGCCTACTCGGGTGGAACCAGCTGCTGAGGTGGTCAGAAGGACTGAACCTCCTGTCAGAGTGACTCGATCATCAGCACATTCAAGTAAGCCTGCACTTGCTTCTGATGATGATTTGAACTTATTAGATGCACTCCCTATTTCTGCCTTGCTCCAACACTCCTCAAATCCCCTCACTCCTATTCCTGAATCCCAACCAGCCGCAAAAACCACCTCTCCACCACATTCCCCAAGATCTTCCTTCTTTCAACCTTCTCCTACTGAAGCACCTCTCTGGAATTTGCTTCAGAACCCAACCTCTAGGTCAGAAGATCCAACCTCTCTCCTTACCATTCCGTACGACCCATTATCTTCTGAACCCATCATCCATGAACAACCAGAGCCCAACCAAACAGAACCACAACCCAGAACGTCTGATCACTCTGTTCCCAGAGCATCAGCACGTCCTGCTACCAGAACCACGGATACAGACTCTTCAACAGCCTTTACACCTGTATCCTTCCCAACCAATGTTGCTGATTCTTCTCCCTCCAATAACTCTGAATCTATTAGAAAATTCATGGAGGTTAGAAAAGAAAAGGTGTCTACCTTAGAGGACTATTACCTTACATGTCCAAGCCCTAGGCGATATCCTGGCCCTAGACCTGAACGTCTAGTTGACCCAGATGAACCTATCTTGGCCAATCCTTTACAAGAGGCAGACCCTTTGGCTCAACAAGCTCACCCTGCCCCTGACCAACAAGAGCCTATTCAACCAGAACCTGAACCCGAACATTCAGTGTCTAACCAATCCTCGGTTAGATCACCCCATCCTCTGGTTGAAACTTCAGACCCTCACCTTGGAACCTCTGAACCCAATGCTCAACTGATTAACATTGGTTCTCCACAAGGTGCCTCTGAAGCCCATAGCAGCAATCACCCAGCCTCTCCTGAACCCAACCTCTCCATAATTCCTTATACTCACCTTCAACCCACATCTCTCTCTGAGTGCATCAATATTTTCTATCATGAAGCCTCTTTGAGGCTCCGCAATGTGCACGGTCAGACTGACCTCAGTGAGAATGCTGAACATGTGGCTGATGAGTGGAACAATATGGGCACTTGGCTAGTGGCTCAAGTTCCAATTATGATGCAGCTCCTGCATGCAGAGGGAAGTCAGAGCATTGAGGCTGCCAAGCAAAGGTTTGCTCGAAGGGTGGCTCTTCATGAACAAGAACAGAGAAATAAGCTTCTTGAAGCTATAGAAGAAGCCAAGAGAAAGAAGGCTCAAGCAGAAGAAGCTGCACGTCAAGCAGCAGCTCAAGCTGAACAAGCCAGACTTGAGGCAGAGCGACTTGAAGCTGAGGCTGATGCTCTTAGATGCCAAGCACTTACACCAGTTGTGTTTACTCCTGCTGCTTCTGCTTCCATTCCAGATCCTCAAGCTGCTCAGAATGTTCCTTCCAGTTCAACTCAGCCAAGCTCATCCAGACTCGACATCATGGAACAACGTCTTGACATTCATGAATCCATGCTGATTGAGATGAAGCACATGATGATGGAACTTCTGCGACGATCTGACAAACCTTAATCTTAGGATCTCTTCTTCTTTCTTTCTTTTTAGTTAATTTTTGTTTTTTTTTTGTTAAACTCTGTTTCTTTTTACTTATTTATGCTACTTTATTCGTTTGTGAATCTCTGCATATCTATATATAATTGTGTCACATATGTTTGCAAAACTCTTTTTATTTATAATAACCTTATGTTTACATCATACATTCTTTCCCTAAGTCTAGAATGGAGGATTCCTCCTCATTCTTCTGCACTCCTGGCGCTGCTCTGACCTATCCTTCTACAGACGCTCCAGTACATGTTGGATGTTGCTGAGTCTGACCTTTAGCTCATCCCTCTCCAGAATCTCTTCTGAAGTCCTGAGCTTCTCTTCCAAGATCTCTTTTTCTTCCAGCAGCTTGAGTTCAAGCCGGCTGAGTTCTTGCACCTCCTCCACGAAGGCAAGAAATTCCTTCAGGTCTCTCTCCAACTCTGGATGCAGGTCCTCTTCCAGCAGTGTCCGTGTTAGCTCCGAGATGGTCGCTGTACCCTCTGGATGCCTGATGTTAAGGAACAAGTCCTCTTCAAAGGCCTTCTTCCTCAGCTCTTCTAGTGCTACGCTGTATGATGCCATTTTTTTTTCTGAAAATTATTCGAGGTGTGAAGCTTACCTTTCTCTCCAACGCTTTATATAGGCTTCACTTTCTCTCTGAAAGTTAATGCTCCTACGGTTTCTCGAGGTTAAGTTCTTGGTAACTGACCCTTCTCTTTACTTCCTTGACCGGTGGTAAACGTTCTTCTCTTGCATTAACTCTTCTCTTTATTTCGCCTAACTCTGATTCTTGCATCGCTTTCACTTTCTTTTAAACTTAGACCTTCTCTAAGGGGGAGTACCTTGTACTTCAAGCTAAGTTTTTCACACCCCAAGCTTTTTGCTTATGACAAAAAGGGGGAGTACACCCAGTTTTTGATGTGTAAGATGTGTTAGTGTGATTTATTTTTCTTTTGGAGATTTTAAGAGTTCCACCTTCATGACCATAGATGTGTCACTGGGCAAATACAAGGAATAAATTTCACTTCTTCTGAAGTGATTATAAGTTGACTCTGATACCCAAGACTCTGATACCTTGTCCATGACTCTGATTACTTATGCGCTCTGATTACTCGATTTTCATCTATGTCATAAATTTTTTCACTCTGAACTCTTATATTATTTAGCTCAGAATCTAGACTTTACTAACGTTTTCATCAAGTATTAGATTCAGGGGGAGCTAAGCTCAGAATCAAGCAGTGACTTGAATTCAGAATGAGCAAGATAAACTATTCACATCAGGATAAGTATTATTCTATATCTCTAAACTCTGAGTGAATTCAGTTTAATGTTTAAGAATTGTTCATCAAAAATCTTAGTTTTGTCATCATCAAAAAGGGGGAGATTGTAAGATCAAGTTTTGATCTAGTAGTACAACTCTATGTTTTGATGATTACAAGTTAACCTTTTGATATGAACAATTGTGGTACTCTAACGTGTTTTTCTGAGTGTGCTATTTACAGGCTCTGACCTCAACTCAATCTCACACAAATCAGAAGCACTGTGTATAAAGAGTGACCCAAGCAACGCTTTCGCATTCACCATGTTCAGTATGAACAGTGGAAAAGCTTCAGAAGTTCTGAAGTTATACAAACTCTGATGTGGACTCAGTCGCTAGAAGCTCTGAAGATCCAGAAGTTCTGATAACCAAGAAACACTGAAGGTTCAGATGTTCTGATGGTGTAGAAGACTCTGAAGATCCAGAAGCTGAATAGTGGAAACTCTGAAGTCCAGAAGCAAGAAACTCTGAAGGCCATGTTCTTCCCTCTGAGTTCAGAATCAGAAGATACATTGGTCAGAGGATCTGTGCTTTCCCTCTGACTCTGATCAACCGGCTTCACAAGTTCCAATATGAAGCATTCCCCTGATCAGAAGTCTCCTAGGTTTAAAGGTCGCGTCGCTATCCAAGTACAAAAGCTACTGTACCTTCCTGACGACCTACCTAACGTTCTCAGCCACAGCAGAAGCTGGATTTTCCAGAACTGCCCTCCAACGGTAGCATTTCCCATGCAACGCTCAACCCTAATCCTTGGAGTATATAAAGAGGCTGAAGACTGAAAGAAACGGGAAGAAGCAATACATACGCGCAAGACATATTCAAATTCTTCTAAGTTTTCTTTCATCAGAAATTCATTGAGTTTACTATTAGCTTTTCAGAAGCAAATCTCTTGTAAACAATTCTCTGATAAACAGTTTGTTTAGTTCCTTTAGGAGATCAAGGTTGATCGGATCCTAGAGAAGACTAAGAGAGTGAATCTTAGTGTGAGCTAAGTCAGTGTAATTGTTAGTCACTTGTAGGTTTCAAGTGCAGTTGTAACTCTTACCTGATTAGTGGATTGCCTTCATTCTAAGAAGGAAGAAATCACCTTAACGGGTGGACTGGAGTAGCTTGAGTGATTTATCAAGTGAACCAGGATAAAATCCTTGTGTGCTTTTCTATCTCTTATCTTCAGCACTTAAGTTCTCGAAAGATTTGTCAAAATCTTTAAGGTGGAAGTTTTATATTGAAAACGTTATTCAAACCCCCCCTTTCTACCGTTTTTCATACCTTCATTCACAAGCGAATGGAATGGGGTTGACCCAATTCTTCCACCTCCTAATCTCCATGGCTTCTTGCATGCCCAAGAGGTCTCTTCTTCCCTCCCGATACAAAACTCCCCGCTCCTTCACACACTCTTTGTGTGCTAGGTAAGCTCGGTAAAACTCCTCCTTAATCGCTGATAGGAAGCGGGAGCGATCAAAACTCCGGGAGGTGGAGGAAGAAGCTGCAGCTCTTGTGTTGGTTCTTGCTCTTTTCACAGGCATCTGCAAAGTTGTTAGCCCATACACAAGCCACAAACGTTAGAAATGTTAGTTCAAAAATAAAATAAAAAGAAATGAGAGGAAAAACTTTGTACAAAAATAAAAATAAAGAACAACCTAAGAGCACCCAACAAGTTTCTTAGTGATTTTGGCAAAGAAAGAAAAACTACCACAAGCACTTGCCAAAAATCGACTAAGAGAACCCATTGGGGCATTCTACCAAACACCTTATAAGCAAAAGCTAAACTAAACTAACCCACAAAATCCTAACTACCCATTCCTCACAAATTTACAAACCCAATGAGTATATACATCCCAAACCCAACTTGCATTAACACAAATCACTCACCCAAACCCCCTTGGAATCATGCATTGTAAATCCCATGAACAAAAATGAAGGAAAGTGAAAGTTGAAACTTACCTTGACTTGAGAGTGAGTGGGTGCAAGTTAAAGGAACTTGGAACAATGCAGAACTTAAAAGCAAATGGGAGAGCCAAAGTTTGTGCAAGTGAGAAATGAGAAGTGGAAATGGGGTTTGGAGAGAGTGGGGTGCGTTTTTTTATGAAGGAAAGGGAGTTAAGAGTGGGAAAATGAAAGGTTGGGGTTTTAAAACCCAAAATGTAAGCAAAAATACGAACAGGAGCGCTCGAGCGCTCGAGGTGAACGCTCAGGCGCTCACACCAGTGCCAGAGGCAGTGCCTCTGCCACTAATTGGCCCTAGGCGCCCATGAATTGGCGCCTAGGCGCTCAACCCAGTTTTTTTCCACAAAAATTTCTACTTTTTCTTTTTTTTTTTGAAATTAAACACCTAAAATACTACAAAATTAAAAGATAGAAAATAATAAAATAAAAAGAATGGGTTGTCTCCCATTTAGCCCTAAGTTATAGTACTAGGTGGACTCTCCTTCCGATGGTGTTAGGAAGGAAATTCCTTTCCATTGATTAACTTACCACAAGTGCAAGGAAGAAACCTTGCACAAAACCTCTGGAGTAAATCCTCCCATGAGGCAATGTCTTCTTGCTCATCAAACCAAGCTCTAGCCTCCCTTGTCAAAGAATGAGGGAAGAGTTTAATCTTCACTTCATCACTTGAAACGCCCTCAATCTTAGCAAGGGTGCTAGCTTGGGTAAACTTCACCATGTGAGCATGTAAGTTCTCATACTTGAACCCCCCATACTTGTTACCATTAACAAGCTTGATGAGAGCCGGATGGAACTCATCAATTTGGGCATTAACTTTGGGGGTCTCCTCCGAAACCTTCGACCTGCTTCTAATCACATCACAGACAAAGTCGTTGTCATGGTTAGTTTCAATCATAGGATTAAAAACAGAAAACCGTACCTTTTCCTTACCAACACGGAGAATGAGGTGACCCTTGTCAACGTCAATCTTAGCTCTACCAGTAGCTAAGAAAGGTCGACCAAGAATGAGAGGAATCTTCTCATCCTCCTCCATATCAAGCACAACAAAGTCTACGGGGAACACATACTTGTCCACCCGCACCATTACATCCTCCACAATCCCATATGGAGTCTTGAGGGATCGATCCGCCATTTGCAAGGAGAGCATGGTTAGGGTAACCTCTCCTAGGTTAAGCCTCTCAAACATGGTGAGCGGCATCAAATTGATGCTCGCTCCAAGATCACACAAGGCTTCCACATCCGCCATGCCTTCAATTTCCACCGGAATAGTGAAACTTCCGGGGTCCCTTCTTTTCTTCGGCATCTTCCGCTGCAAAATGGCACTACATTCCTCCGTCATCAACACCGTCTCATCTACTCCCTTCAACCTTCTTCTCTTATGCAGAATATCCTTCATAAACTTAGCATATATAGGCATTTGTTCCAAAGTATCGGCAAAAGGAATACTGATGTGGAGCTTTTTGAAAACATCAACAAATTTTGAAAACTTTTTATCTAAGCTCTTCTTAGCCAATGCTTTAGGGAACGGAACCTTGCTAGTTTCAGGAGTAAGATCAACTTCATTTCTCACCTTAATAGGCACAACTACTTCTCCTCCCACTATCTCCTCTCTCTTTTCTCCCTCTGTTTTTTTCTTCAATTCATTCATCACTCTCCCACTTCTAGTGGCTACAACAAAGGCATTCTCTTGCTTAGGATTAGGGATAGTGTCGGAAGGAAATTTACCTTGAGGTCTCTCGGCTATTTGCTTGGCCAGCTGGCCAAATTGATTCTCAAGATTTTTGATAGCCGCCTCTTGATTCTTGTAATTGTTCTCCGTCCGGTTGATGAAAGTTTCCACCAACTCTTCTAAGCTCTTCTTGGAACCACCACCTTCACCTTCTCCTCGCTCTTGAGGTTGTCGTGAGCTTTGACCTTGGAATCCTTGGCTAGGAAATTGTCTTTGAAAACCATTTCCTTGCCCATTATTACCTTGCCTCCACGAGAAATTAGGGTGATTCCTCCATCCTGGATTGTAAGTATTTGAAAATGGGTCATTCCGAGCTTGACCCATGGCTTTCACTTCCTCCTCCGGTCTAGTCTCTGTGCATTCTTCGCTGTCATGTGGCCCTCCACAAGTCACGCACTCCACCTTGGCAACTCGACCACCAATCTTGGTAGTCTTCATTTGATTTTGAATCTCATTCATTTGCTTGGAGAGTTGCTTGTTGGAGGCCATAAGTTGATCATAAGCTTCAACCTCAAGGACTCCTCTTCGGGCTTGGCGATCATTACTAGAGTTCATGGCTCTTATAGCCATCTTTTCAATCAACTCATACCCCACTTGTGGAAGTAAGGCATCGAACTCTCCACTTGAAGCCGCATCCAAACCAAACCTCGAAGAATATTGGAGACCATCATAGAACTTTGCTACTTGCTCAGCTTGAGTAAGGTTATGTTGAGGACACCTCCTCAAGAACTTCTTGAACCTCTCCCAAGCTTCATAGAGATTCTCATCGGTGGATTGAGTAAAAGTCATGATGTCATTCTTGAGTTTCCTCAAGAGGGCTCTTGGAACAAACCTCGTGGTGAACTTCTCAGCCAAGTCTTCCCAAGATGTAATGCTACCTTCGGGCTGTGAATTCAACCACTCTTCAGCAGTATCCCTCAATGAAAAAGGGAACAAACTCAAGCAGATGGTGTCCGCTGAAACATTCTGAACTCTGTAGGTGTTGCAATTACGGATAAACCGCTCCATGTGTGCATGAGGATCTTCAAGAGCACCTCCACCATACTGATTTTGGCTCACCAAATTAATGAATGCCGGCCTCAGCTCAAAATTTCCCGTGCCATCGGGGGAAACTATGCTGCCCGGATAATCGTAGCTCATGGCAGCCGAGGTGAGGTCTCTAAGAGAACGATTGGCATTCTCCAATTCTTGCTCTTGAAGTTTTTGAGCAAGAGCCTCATTCACTCTTTCTTCTATGTGGGCTTGCATCTCCTCTTCCGTCATTTGAGCAGCCATGGCTTCAAGCCTTTGTTGGGCTCGACGACGGCGAAGAGTACGTTCAGGCTCCGGATCAAACAGCAATGGATCCGTGCCAAGCCTACTGTGCATAAACTGAAATCACAAAAACAGAGAAAAGGTTAGTAACACCTATTCAATGCAATGCTTAGTAAAGCAAACAAACAAACTCTTTAACTTAAACCGAAAACCACAAACAATCCCCGGCAACGGCGCCAAAAACTTGTTGGTCAATTCGCAAGTGCACGAATACCTCCGGGTTTTAAATTATCGAACCACAGGGATTGTGAGTGAGAATTATTGATTTAAGCCTAAAGTTTGCAAGCTCTTTAAAACAGTAAAATTCAGAAATTGGTTTTGGGTGATTGTGGTGAAAGATTTGCAAAAGAGCAATGTTGAAAATGATGTAATTAACAATGATGGAAAATTGCCTTGGGTGTTCGATCATCTAATCCATTTCAGTCCACCTATCCTATGCATGTGATATCTTGATTCCACTCTTGTTGTTATAGCCTATGTACTTACTAGTTGATTCCTCACAAAAGTAATTCTCTCAAACTGAAAGATAAGCCCAATTCCTTGTGTACTTAAACATTCATAAGAGGTATGATAGCAAAGTTATTCAGGCCAACAAAACCCTACCCTCACTCTATTCCTAGAAGCAAGTATAGAAGGACCTATTCCAATTCATGTCCCTAAATCATAACAAATTTCCATTCTATTATAATCTAGTCTATAGCAAAGGTGCACCAAAGCTAAACATGCAATAAGGAATTGAAATACAAGATTGAATCAAGACTCATGCATAGAGATAGGATTTAACAACTAAAATTTCATAGAATCTCTTAACCCAAAGCAAAAAGTAAACTAGCCACTCATGGCTAGTGAATTCATAAAGGAAATGTAAAGAAAACCTGAGAAGAAATACAAGTTGGAAACCTCCCTTGGCCCCAAAGTTCTGCTCAGCTCTCAAAACTTGATCAAAAATGAGTGAAATGACAAAATGTATCAAAGAAATTGGCCTAAGCCTTATTTATAGGCAGAACACACGAAACTGGGCGCTCAGGCGCCAATTCAGAGCGCCTGAGCGCCAATTGCATGTTGCAAAACATGCTCTCTGACCCTATTGGCGCCTAGGCGCCCACTCCAAGCGCCTAGGCGCTCAAGCTCGCCTGAAAATGACTTTTTGGCTTCTGAAACTCCTCTTTTCAATTCTCTTTAAGTTCTTCATCAATTCCATGCTTCTTGGCCTTCCTTCTCCTTCAGTTTCTGCACTCCTAACCTAACCAACAAGACAAGGAAGATTCTAGAAGCTCCAAGAGCTCATTAGCACAAGAAGTCCCTCATAAAACACAACAAAACCATGCAAGTCCTAAACTTTACTTAAAATGCAAGAAAACTACCTATAAAACTACTAAATTACCAAAACAAAATAAAAACTAAAGAAAAGAATAAAAATGCATGAGAATGCATGAAACACTACATGAGACTCAACAAAAAGACTCAAAACAACCAAAGAAATGACCCTAAAAACACTACTAAAATAGGGTCATCACGCCTCAGTGAAGATCCATGCTTTCCACGAGGTCTCACGCCTCAGTGAAGATTCACGCTTTCACAAGGTCTCACACCTCAGTGAAGCTTCTCGCTTTCACAAGGTCTCACGCCTCAGTGAATTTCTCGGCTCATCCCTTGGATGGCTAAATAAACTGCTCAACGAGCGAAGGAGTATCAACATACTCAAAAACTTACTAGTTTTCTCAACTCTTGGATCCGACGACACTTCTCGTTTTCCAAAACTAAGATTTGACTCCTAAGCTTTTCCTTCGAGATTGTTATCATTATTCAAAGATTTAGAGGTTGGTTAATGTCTTATGAGTTTTCCTTACAAAATAGATTCCATTTAGTCTTATTGCAAATCTTATGAGTTTTCAAGATCTCCTAATCCCAAACAACTCCCAGAAAATGTCTCGATCCACTAAAAACAAGAACAAGGCCCGAACTCCGTTCGTCCTGTCAAACCTTCTCAAAAAAACTCTCATAAAAATTCGGCATGACTTGCCCGTTATTCTCACTCCTTAGTACCACAGATATATATGAAAAAGGCATAGTTAAATCAGCACAATCAACCAACATGTCATATATATATTAACACATCCTAACATAACCACTTAGCACTTAGCATATAAGCAAGTATCACACATCCTAGATTAACCATTTAGCACGTACCATGTAATTCAATCTCAAAAACAGTCAGTAGATGAATCATCCACATTGTCAGCTGAAGCCTCAGAAAACATTTTTCCCAATCAAACATTAACTATCAGAAACTAAGGATTCAGTGAGAAGCCCTCACCTGTAGATTCTCCAGGGTTCTCTTCGAATGCGCCTACACAATCAGCTCCTTGATCTTCAGGAAATTCTTCAAAAGAACCTTTAGAGTAAAACCACAGAATTCCATCAAAATCTATCAGAAACTCAGTAATCAATACTCACTAAGGTTACACGAAGTAGCATATACTCCGAGGTACGATAATCTAGCGCGAAAGGACAAGTTTTCGAAAAAGAATTTTCTTCCTCCTCCTAGGGTAGTCTCGACCACTTTTGGTAATTAGGTGGGTCGATTTTTCTTCGATCAAACTTGGTTCCTAGGTTATCATTAGCCGTAACTAAGGGTATTCTAAACTCAGAAAAATAATCAGATCGAAAACTGTCGCAGGGGTATTTTGGTCAATATTTTTAGCTCCGAATTTCAAAACTGAAATTTCGAAAAGCAAATTGGATGGGGACGTCACCAACGACGTTTATGACGACTAATCCAACTAGCACTAAGCTAAGGCGATAGTTTTCAGTCCAAAGGACGGAACTTTGTCTCAAAATGGGTATTTTAAGCAAAATTGAAACTCGACGGTAGTTTTTCGAGAATCGACGCAGTATTATTCGCTTAACATGCTCAGGAGCACGTAGGGAAGATGTTTAGGTAGAAAAATGGAATTATCTGGATAGTTTTGCAAAAAACCTCAAAATTATGAGCACAGAAAGACATAGTGAAAAGCTACGGAAACGACGATCAGAGGTAAGGATTAGCGACTATACCTCGATACCTTCAAGTAGCAACTGTTGAATCAACGATCAAGCAAGAAATGAACAAAATCTCTTCTTCCTCCTCCTCCAATGAAGCTCGCGGCCTTGAGAGAGAAATGGGTGAGTTTTTGTGATTTTTCTCATCTTTCTTGCTATATATAGAGGATGGTAAACGCGGGAAAATGAAAGTTTCGCGATTCCGATTTTTCCGGCTTCATTCTCCGTGTATTCTAAGATATTTTTTGGCGAAAGAATTCCAAAACTAACAAGAGGTTCCTTGTATTTTAGGTGACTAATGCAATGTCAGTGTAAAACTATTTTACCCGATAAGTTACTTTTTGCATTGGATGTCGGAAAAGAAAACTTCCTTCTGAAGAAAGATTGAAAACATCAAGAGAAATGGGTGTACGCGTGTGGAATCTTCATTTGAAGCTCCGAATAGAAAAAGTCTTCATCGATCGTTTATTCTTGGTTTCTTGAACTATCAGGGTTTTAGTTTCGGCAAACTTCCGACGATTGGAATCGGACGTTCGTGCATTCTAGGTTTTCGCCTCGGAACACTTGTTATATAAGGATTAAGAAATGTTCTAACATTTCTCTGAAGATTTTTGGAATTAGCTTCCATCGTGTCTTTAAGTGTAAATTGGCTATTTACTAGTGTTTTTGCCCTAGGTTTAAGCGTATATCGATCGTGCTATAACTTTTATCGATTTTGATGCAATCCTTAGACTTTTCCTGAACTTTCTCCTTCACAAATTTATTCCATTCAATAAGCTCTTGTTCAGGTTTTCCTTCACGATACATCAAACCTAATCGCGAATAAGTATTTTATTCACTTGGTATAAACTTAAAAAAACTTGGGTCTTACATTACTACCCTCCAAAAAGAAAGTTTCGACCTCGAAACTTAAGGGTCAGTAAAAATTTCTGGATATTGTTCTTGGATCTTCTCCTTCAGCTCCCGAAATCAATCTTAACCCTAGTATTCTCATTCAACTTAGCAAAATTCACTTGCTAACTCTACGAAACTTGTCCAAATATAAACACCTCAAGCACTCATCTGAATACTAACACTTTCCTTTTTGTAACTTGATCACCATCCAATCAATCCAACACTTAGTCTCTCGGTCAAAACCTGAGACTTCAATTCTACTAACTCCGCAGGTGCCATACGATATGATGCAATCGAAATCGGCCCTGTTCCCGGTACGATGTCAATAGCAACTCAATGTCGCGTACAGGCGGCAATCCAAGTACATCGTCAGGAAAGCATTTGTGAAGTCTCTCACCACTGGAATAGTGTAAATTTCCGGGTTCCCTTTACTCTCCAAGCTTAGCAATACGGAGTACTCTTGAGATCTGTCGTTCCAAAGAAACGCTAATGTGATTGGCAGATAGATACTCAGAAAGATCCGAGTCAGAAAATACCACTCTCTTTCGGTTGCAGTCCAAAAGACAATGATAGTGGGACAACTAATCCACTCCTAGGATAACATCCAGGTTCTTGAGAGTTAGGCATACTAGGTTAGCATGATAGACTCTATCTGCATATGTTACCGGACATTACGTACATGCAGTATTAGCAAGTAGAGTTTTTTGGCAAGGGTGGTAACTATAAGATCGAAGCTTAAAGCAGTAATAGGAAGTCTCAATCTAATCACGTATGCTCTAGAGATAAATGAGTGCATTGCACCGGAATCGAAAAGTATAGTTAGGAGATTACCATCAATCTCGCAGTCTCCTCTGATCAGACCGTGGTCTCCTTCAGCATCTTCACCATCCATGGTGTAGACTCTTGCGTTAGCAGCAGGACGCTTCCCACGAGCAGTGTTGACGGTTGGTTCCGTCTTGGGTGCTCTGCACTGACCGGCAGTATGCCCCATTTTGTTACAATTAAAGCATTTGGGCCTCGTGTCGGAACAAGCATTAGCATAGTGTCCCGGCTCCCCACATCTGAAGCAGGTCATCTCCCTCTTCAAAGTCTGATCTCTGGGACCACCAGCAGTACCCGTCATGGGTCTGTAAGATTCTGAAGTAAATCCTCTTCCAGCAGGACGCTGATATGGCCTCCTGCTCTGAAATTTCTCTTTGCCTTGAAAATTTTGAGAGCCTGACCTCATCGGCCCTCCAGTTCCAGTACGGTTCAACCTCCTGTTTTTCATCAGCTCCACTTCTGTGGCTTTCTCCACCAACGACTGAAAACGCATAATTCCCAATGGCCTTACTGAGTCCTCAATATCAGGCCTCAGTCCATTAACAAAGCGCTTACACATGTAGCGGTCATCAACGTGATCGTTGAAAAATTGAAAATGCTTCGCCAAAGATTCCAAATTGGAGGCAAATTCTGGTACAGACATACCTCCTTGACGGAGTGTCAGATCTGTGACTCCCGCTCATCCCGAGCACTTGTTGGAAAATACTTTTCCAAGAACGCCATCCGGAAGGAGTTCAAGTTGATCTCCTCATGGTTGGCTTCCATGATCCCCCTGGTGCCTTTCCACCAATACTCAACATCACCGAGCAGTAGATAAGTTGCCATGCCCACCTTGGCACCCTCAACAGTCTGCAAAACACCAAATATCTTCTCAACCTCCTGGATCCAGAGATTCGCTTTGTCTGGGTCAGTACCACCCGAAAACTTGGGTGGATTTTGCCTCCTGAAGTCATTCAGGCCTTTGTTCTGGTCCAGAGTTACTTCCCTCTGACGCTGATGCTGATCACGTGCCTCCTCAGCAGCACGCCTCATAGCATTATCGTTGGCTTGTGCAGTCACAGCTTGGGCCATAGTGGCCATCATCTCAGCTAATTGGTTAGTGTTTACCATGTTCTGTTAAGTTAAGCAAACAGTTAGTACTCATCATAAGATAGCATCTAGCATAACTATACAATATGATTAAGCAATAACTTCAATCAATTCTAAGCGAAAAATCGCTTGCAGACAATCAATTTTCACTCCTTGCAGAGTCACACAACCTAGCACAGAAGACCTATTCCCCAAAGACTCCCGAAAGACTCGACAAGCTCTGATACCACAATGTAACACCCCGATTTCGGTGGCGTCACTTTAGTAACCAAAAGAAACTTAAGCGGAAAAAACGTGAATATTTTTTTTTGATAATATAAGCAACACTGAAAGAAAATGAAATTCTAAAAACGAAAGATAATCAGAACTAATATACAATATAAATTACAGCCCCCGCTGTAAGTGGCAACCTCGTCACGAGTAACCTCCAGTGACGGAAAGTAGAAAAGTGTAACTCCCGTAGGCAATATGTACAGACTAAAAGTAAAGGTTAAGTGTCTGCAACACAAACCTCAAAAATGAGAATAAGTTAGCCCAATCGGCCTAAAAGAAGACCTCCTAAGTCCAACCAACTCTATGTGATTTCCGTAAAGAAACCACACAAAAAGCTATAAGCGGGAAACTACCCTGTCCCCAAAGAAACAAATGACAGTCAGAGCTAAGACTCTACTCCTACACTAATCCTATCTCGAGGAGCTCACACCAGCACTCAAACTATGTGCTAGCATGATCGTCGTCTGAATCCGAATCCAGAACGACCAAGTCTACGTACACTACCCGTCATCCTCTCGCAACCGCGATGCGCTCCGGTGCTGTCCTCTCGGGCTTAGGGCCCGAACCATGATCATCAATGATAGCAACCATGGGTGAGCTAGACTCTGAAGAAGTCACTCCCACAGGCTCCTCCTCTGAGGGGTCCTCATCATCAGAAGATGACGGTGGTGGTGGTGCTCCTACTCCTGGTCCGCCGTGCAGTCCGGGCGGCAAGTTGAAACTGACAGTGCACCTCCTCAACACTCCCTCCATCAAGTGTCCTCCACTGTCCACACGATCCTCCATGATCCTCCCTGTGTACGTCGCACGATGGCTAGCGGGGTCGACCACCCAGACGCCGGGGTCATCCTGGTCTATCATCTCGTATCTAGTCCCCCCCGAAGGGTGGACCATCGTGAACCAATCCGCTAAAGACATCTGACAATAGGCGTAGTCCGCCAAAGCACGCACAGAAGACGCGAGGGTCAACTCCAAAGAATTATGTAGATAATATCACCGATAGATACAGATAAGAGAATAGCCACTTAGGCTTATAAGCTAGAGATAGCATCCTAGGGTTGTATATTCCACAATGAATATAAATGACAGTAATTGCAGTTAACATGCATCAAATAGAATTAACAAGTATCAAACACACTCAGCAACTAAGTCAGTATGCATGTTGCATGAGAAGCAAATGACGGTTAACCCAGTTAACCAAATGCATTCCGGAAAGGATGGACATCAACGGATCAGCCCTAGCACCAGCCACGGTGGGACCATTTCGGCCCGCGTGCCTCTTACACCACACAAAGGTAGCCAGATCAGCATAAAACCCGAAGGCCTGCCATTTCGGTCTGCTACTAAGAGTCACTTAACAACGCTCTTACGCGGAAATCCGGGTCTTATGACCATTTTGGAATCCACCGTGGTCCGGAGTTCGTCCCGTGTTAATACCTCAAAATGAGTGCATGAATGCAAAGTGATTAGCCAAACAACGTCTCCGACCTCACTCGACACGTCGCCACGTGTTCTAGCTAACTTATTGTCTCTAAAAAGAATACCCTAAGGTAAAAGTCGATTCTGCGACAAAATACAATTAATCATAAAAAGAGTGCAATCACTCATGATAACTCTTCGAGTCATCTATACTTTCACGAAGTCTCACGCTTCAGTGAAATCTCACACATTCACAAAGTCTCACGCTTCAGTGAAGTTTTATGCTCTCACGAGGTCTCACGCCTCAGTGAATTTACACACTTGCACGAAGTCTCACGCTTCAGTGAAGTTTCATGCTATTCACGAGGTCTCACGCCTCAGTGAAGATTCACGCTTTCACAAGGTCTCACGCCTCAGTGAAGCTTCTCGCTTTCACAAGGTCTCACGCCTCAGTGAATTTCTCGACTCATCCCTTGGATGGCTAAATAAACTGTTCAACGAGCGAAGGAGTATCAACATACTCAGAAACTTACTAGTTTTCTCAACTCTTGGATCCGACGACACTTCTCGTTTTCCAAAACTAAGATTTGACTCCTAAGCTTTTCCTTCGAGATTGTTATCATTATTCAAAGATTTAGAGGTTGGTTAATGTCTTATGAGTTTTCCTTACAAAATAGATTCCATTTAGTCTTATTGCAAATCTTATGAGTTTTCAAGATCTCCTAATCCCAAACAACTCCCAGAGAATGTCTCGATCCACTAAAAACAAGAACAAGGCCCGAACTCTGTTCGTCCTGTCAAACCTTCTAAAAAAAAACTCTCATAAAAATTCGACATGACTTGCCCGTTATTCTCACTCCTCAGTACCACAGATATATATGAAAAAGGCATAGTTAAATCAGCACAATCAACCAACATGTCATATATATATCAACACATCCTAACATAACCACTTAGCACTTAGCATATAAGCAAGTATCACACATCCTAGATTAACCATTTAGCACATACCATGTAATTCAATCTCAAAAACAGTCAGTAGATGAATCATCCACATAGTCAGCCGAAGCCTCAGAAAACATTTTTCCTAATCAAACACAAACAAGTGCATAAACAGTAAATCAAGTCGAAAGCGTCGACACCTAAGAATTAACTAAGGATTCAGTGAGAAGCCCTCACCTGTAGATTCTCCAGGGTTCTCTTCGAATGCTCCTACACAATCAGCTCCTTGATCTTCAGGAAATTCTTCAAAAGAACCTTTAGAGTAAAACCACAGAATTCCATCAAAATCTATCAGAAACTCAGTAATCAATACTCACTAAGGTTACACGAAGTAGCATATACTCCGAGGTACGATAATCTAGCGCGAAAGGACAAGTTTTCGAAAAAGAATTTTCTTCCTCCTCCTAGGGTAGTCTCGGCCACTTTTGGTAATTAGGTGGGTCGATTTTTCTTCGATCAAACTTGGTTCCTAGGTTAACATTAGCCGTAACTAAGGGTATTCTAAACTCGGAAAAATTATCGGATCGAAAACTGTCGCAGGGGTATTTTGGTCAATATTTTTAGCTCCGAATTTCAAAACTGAAATTTCGAAAAGCAAATTGGATGGGGACGTCACCAACGACGTTTATGACGACTAATCCTACTAGCACTAAGCTAAGGCGATAGTTTTCAGTCCAAAGGACGGAACTTTGTCTCAAAATGGGTATTTTAAGCAGAATTGAAACTCGACGGTAGTTTTTCGAGAATCGGCGCAGTATTATTCGCTTAACATGCTCAGGAGCACGTAGGGAAGATGTTTAGGTAGAAAAATGGAATTATCTGGATAGTTTTGCAAAAACCTCAAAACTATGAGTACAGAAAGACATAGTGAAAAGCTACGGAAACGACGATCAGAGGTAAGGATTAGCGACTATACCTCGATACCTTCACGTAGCAACTGTTGAATCAACGATCAAGCAAGAAATGAACAAAATCTCTTCTTCCTCCTCCTCCAATGAAGCTCGCGGCCTTGAGAGAGAAATGGGTGAGTTTTTGTGATTTTTCTCATCTTTCTTGCTATATATAGAGGATGGAAAACGCGGGAAAATGAAAGTTTCGCGATTCCGATTTTTCCAGCTTCATTCTCCGTGAATTCTAAGATATGTTTTGGCGAAAGAATTCCAAAACTAACAAGAGGTTTCTTGTATTTTAGGTGACTAATGCAAAGTCGGTGTAAAACTATTTTACCCGATAAGTTACTTTTTGCATTGGATGGCGGAAAAGAAAACTTCCTTCTGAAGAAAGATTGAAAACATCAAGAGAAATGGGTGTATGCGTGTGGAATCTTCATTTGAAGCTCCGAATAGAAAAAGTCTTCATCGATCGTTTATTCTAGGTTTCTTGAACTATCAGAGTTTTAGTTTCGGCAAACTTCCGACGATTGGAATCGGACGTTCGTGCATTCTAGGTTTTCGCCTTGGAAGACTTGTTATATAAGGATTAAGAGAAGTTCTATCATTTCTCTGAAGCTTTTTGGAATTAGCTTCCATCGTGTCTTTAAGTGTAAATTGGCTATTTACTAGTGTTTTTGCCCTAGGTTTAAGCGTATATCGATCGTGCTATAACTTTTATCGATTTTGATGCAATCCTTAGACTTTTCCTGAACTTTCTCCTTCACAAATTTATTCCATTCAATAAGCTCTTGTTCAGGTTTCCCTTCACGATACATCAAACCTAATCGCGAATAAGTATTTTATTCACTTTGTATAAACTTACAAAAACTTGGGTCTTACAAGTTTTTTTTAAATAAAATCTGAATAGTTATTTTATTTTCAAATAAAAGAAGATAAGGAAAAGATTTGAGGAAAACCCTAGTTGGGCTTGAGAGGAGCCGCCGACCACATAGGGGGTTTGGGGGAGTTTATTTTGTTTTAATCCTTTTAATTAGTGATTAATTAAATTAATTAGTAGGCTTGGGCTAGGAAATAAGGAGAAAAGAAAAGAAAACCCTAGCCCATGTGAGTGTGTGTGCCGTGAAGTTGCAAGGGAAAAAGGGGAATCCTTATTTTTTCTACACAACTTGATCATCAGAGAGAAAACCTCTTCTACTTTCACGTGAAAACTTCAGCAGAGAAAAGAGAAGAAAAGAAAGAAGAGAGAAAGGGAGAAAGAGGGTCGTGAGCGAGAGAGAGAGAGAGGAGATCGAGCGAGAGAGAGCGAGAGAGATAGCGAGAGAAGGAGAGAGCTCGAGTGGGGGAGAAGAAAGAGGGCTGGACAGCAGCTTGTTGGAGTCTCTTTTCATCAGAAACCTCTACTTTCTCATCAAGTTTAGCCAAGGTAAGGGCTGGTTTAGGAAAAGGGTAGAGTATATAGGTTTTGCCATGAATCTTGTTGAAGAAAGCTAAGCTTTTGATGTGATTTGCATGAGGTTTTGTGAAGTTGTTGGTTGTTGTATTTTTTTGCCATGAATACCATGATTCTTAATCCTTACTTGATGTACCTTGCATGGCTATATGATCTTATGTATTAATCCCATGATTAGTTGCTAAATTTGACTTGTTTTTCACATGTTTTACCATGAAAGTTGATGAATGTTTGGATCTGGATTTTTGGGTGAATATGTTGATTGATTGGCTGGTCATAGGCTTGTGGTGATGAAAGGAAAGAAAGAAAGAAAGAAAAAATAGAAACCCTAGAGCCCTTTTTGGATTCGACCGTACCCTATTCTTGGGGTTTCAGTGCGTTCTTTTTTTCATTTCATGCACAAGTTCGCTTGACGTTTGCTTGATGAAATTGCTATGAGTTATATGTTGAAAAGCATGTGAATGTGATTATGATTATTGATGTAACATGTATATTGCCTGACTGAGATATTGTTACAAGGGTCGCTCATCCAGCTGTAATTCCCACTAGTGTTGTGTATATCTTATATCGTTGATATTTCATTATTCGACGTTGAATTTGTTAAGACTCTAGGTTGACTAATTAGAGCCATGAACAAAGAGAATTGAGAACTTAATCGCTTGCAAGTAAAATGAGAACTAAATGGAACATAGGTCTAGTTGTGACTATGGACCATGAGAACGATGGTGTTGTTAGAGACAAACGGTTACTTGCACGCGAGGGTGTTGGATTGACTATATGTCATCCTGAGAATTAAGGGTTGTACTGTGTGTCCCCTTGGGATTGACTGCGCGTCTCCCTGAGAACTGAGGGTTGTACTGAGTGTCCCCTCGAGAATTGTACATCTGCGGATGTTCGAGATTGGCAGAGGTGTTGCGGTGGTTGTCTGATATGAGGATCGTTAGTCTAACCGAATACCTAGGTGACTAACTGTTATATAAAACTCTGTTAAAGCCAAGAGAAACTTTATGACGTGATTATTATATTCTTATATTTTGTATGTAACCTCACCCTTGCTTGTTTGTTTTGTGTTTTGTAGGGCGGGTAGATGGTTCTGACGAAGATGTCAACGTCGAGCTATTCCTGGGAACTGACCCTGAGTGATGAAGCGTGTAACGCCCCGATTTCTCGAGGGTCACTTTAGTAACCTTTTTCCAAAAATGTGTGTAAATTTTCGTTGAAATAAAACTTTTCAATAACATTGCTTACAAATAAAAAGTAGTAACATGAGAAATAGGCTAAATAATTCATTTTATTAATAAAAGCTTTGGAAGCGTACAATGATTCTTTCAAATTAAAACATAATGATTAAACTAGTGTTCGACCGCTCCCGAGCCAACACGACAAGAAGGTCTCTAGGTTAGGTTCGAACCCTATAACCAAACTCAGCTCACCCCCCAAGTACAGACTCAATTATCACACTCAATACCCGACTCATAGACCGCGTGCCCTCCAAGTCCTCCTCCAACTCTCGCATCATATCGTCTCGCATCCTCTGCTCTCGCCAATCCCATAGCTGAACCATCAGTCGCGCGGTCGATGTCTCGAGCCTTGCCATCGTCCATATCAAGCAGATATAGGTTCGCATCTCGACTGATCACACACATGCTTGTTGTCTAGGCGTTAAGAGCCCCAAACAACAAACAGCAAACAAGCAAACAAGCAAGGGTCAACTTCTAACACACACACATCATAAGTAGGGTATACTACCCTATCAATCACAAGTTCTTCACTATGCTAACATTCATAAATATGGGAACTATATTAAGTTCTAAGGTTCACAAGTATAAGGAACTATCTCATAATTCTAAGTTTCACAAGTATAGAGAACTATCTCATAGTTTATTGTTAGTCAATGCTCGTGCACATGCATGCAGCCGCTTTGGATATCTATAAGCCAATCCTTCATGGAAAGGCTGGACGAACACGACTCCACGATCGGGGCTGGACCTCTCCAACGCACCGCTGCCTAACAGCTTGATGATCGGTGTTGGACCTCTCCAACGCACTGCCGTTTCACGTTCGTCCTTTGTTCAGGTCCATCCCCTGAACGTCACCACTGACTAGCCCAGTCCAGGTCACCAGTCGTGGCCAACCAAGCCCAGTCCAGGTCACTTGGCCCACAAATGCATGCCATGCAAGTCAGTCATCATCACTAGGCCCTAAGCCCATCACGTTCATCTCATATGAACAAAATATCGTAACATAGTAACTTGCATGCATATCAATAAATATAGCTAACACCCTAGTCCTATAGGCATGTTCATAATAACACTAGCTAGCATTTATTACATCATCATCATATAGCATATCTAGTACATGCATCATCAATAGTCCTAGCATCATGCTTGCTAACAATCACAATCACAAACAATTTATCTAGGCCGAGGTCGAAGTGCCCTTACCTCAAAGGTACGCTTTCCTAGAAGTCTCGGGTTGCTCCCTGAAGCTAGATCTATGTAACACCCCGATTTCGGTGGCGTCACTTTAGTAACCAAAAATAAACTTAATGCGGAAAAACGTGAATATTTTTTTTTCGATAATAACTAAGACAAAACTGAAATAAATAAAACCCAACAATAACAATAATCAGAACTAATATACAATATATAAACAGCCCCCGCTGTAAGTAGCAACCTCGTCACGAGTAACCTCCAGTGACGGAAAGAAAGTGTAACGCCCGTAGGCAATATGTACAAATCAAATGGAAAAGGTGAAGTGTCCGCAACACCATCCCTCAAAAATGAGAATAAGCTGGCCCATCGGCCTGAAGCAAGACCTCCTAAGTCCAACCAACTCTCTGTGATTCCCGTAAAGAAATCACACAAAAAGCTATAGGCGGGAAACTACCCTGTCCCCAAAGAAACAAAAGATGTTCAGAGCTAAGACTCTACTCCTACACTAATCCCATCTCGAGGAGCTCACACCAGCACTAAGACCTACATGCTAGCATGATCGTCGTCCGAATTCGAAATCCAGAACGACCTAGTCTATGTACACCATCCGTCCTCTTCTCGCCACAGCGATGCACTCATGTTCCAGCATCCCAATCCTAGTTTCCCCCGAAGGGTGAACCATCATGAACTAGCCCGCCAAAGACATCTGACAATGGGCGTTTGTCCGCCAAAGCACACACAGAAGACGCGAGGGTCAACTCCAAAGAATTATATAAATAATACCACCGATAGATACAGATAAGAAAATAGCCACTTAGGCTTATAGCTAGGGATAACATCCTAGGGTTGCATATTTCACAATGAATATAAACGACAGTAAATCACAGTTAACATGCCTCAAATAGAATTAACAAGTACCAAACACACTCATCAGCTATGTCAGTATGCATGTTGCATGAAATGATATGCAGGTTAACCCAGTCAACCAAATGCATTCCGGAAACGGATGGGCATCAAACGGATCAATCCTAGCACCAGGAACGGTGGGACCATTTCTGCCCGCGTGCCTCTTACACCACACAAAGGTAGCCAGATCAGCCGTAACCCGTAGGTCTGCCATTTCGGTCTGCTACAAGAGTCGTCTACAAACGCTCTTACACGGCATTCCGGGTCTTATGACCATTTTGGAAACCGACGACATTTGGAATTCTCCGAGGTCCGGTATCACGCCGTGTATTAACCTCCTATGTATGCATGGATGCAATGTGATTAACCAAACAACGTCTCCGACCTCACTCGACACGTCGCCACGTGTTCTAGGTAAATTAATGTCTCTAAAAGCTTACCCTAAGGTAAAAGTCGATTCTGCGACAAAATACAATAATCATAAAATGAGTGCAACCACTCACGATAACTCTTCGAGTCATCAATGCTCTCACGAAGTCTCACGCTTCAGTGGAGTCTCACACATTCACAAAGTCTCACGCTTCAGTGAAGTTTTATGCTTTCACAAGGTCTCACGCCTCAGTGAATTTACACACTTGCACGAAGTCTCACGCTTCAGTGAAGTTTCATGCTCTCACAAGGTCTCACGCCTCAGTGGAGTTCCATGCTTTTCACAAGGTCTCACGCCTCAGTGAAGATTCACGCTTTCACAAGGTCTCACGCCTCAGTGAAGCTCCATGCTGTTCACGAGGTCTCACGCCTCAGTGAAGATCCATGCTTTCCACAAGGTCTCACGCCTCAGTGGAGTATCCCGCATTCACAAGGTCTCACGCCTCAGTGAAGCTTCTCGGCTCATCCCTTGGATGGCTAAACAAACTGCTCAACGAGCAAAGAGTATCAACATACTCAAAACTTCTTAACATTCTCAACACTTAGGATCCGACGACACTTCTCGCTTTCCAAAACTAAGATTCGCCTTCCAAGCCTTCCTTTCGAGATTGTTATCCTTACTTAAAGATTTAGAGGTTGTTTAATGTCTTATGAGTTTTCCTTATAATATATATTACATTTTGTCTTATCGCAAATCTTATAAATTTTCAGGATCTCCAAATCCCAAATCACTTCCAGAGAATGTCTCGATCCACTAAACAAAAACAAGGCCCGAATCTCATTCGTCCTATCAAACTTTCTCAAAACTCTCAAAATAAAATCGGCATGACCTGCCCGCTATTCTCACGATTCAGAAACTCAGATTTCATTGCATAAGCATAAATAACTCAGCACGATCAATCAACATGTCATATATCAACATATTAAGCAATAACCACATAGCACTTAGCATATAAGGCATGCACCACACATCCTAGATTACCCACATAGCACATAGCATGTAAGACAATCTCAAAAGCATTCAGTAGATGAAACATCTACATTGTCAGCCGAAGCCTCAGAAAACATTTTCCAATCACACACAATCCAGTGCATAAACAGTAAACAATGTCGAAAGCATCGACCCTAAGCATTAACTAGAGATTCAGTGAGATGCCCTCACCTGTAGGTTCTCCAGAGTGATCGTCTAACGCTTCCTCACAAGCAAAGCCTTGTTCCTCGGGAAACTCTTTAAAAGCACCTTTAGAACAAAACCACAGAAATACTATCAGAATCTATCGGAAACTAAGCTATCAATACATCACTAAGGTTACACGAAGTAGTACATACTCCGAGATATGATAATCTAGCGCGAAAGGACAAGTTTTCGGAAAAGGAAATTTTCCTCCTCCCCCCTAATAGGTTCGGCCACTTTAGGTAATTGTAGGACTCGATTTTTCTTCGATCAAACTTGGTTCCTATGCTTTCATTAGCCGTAACTAAGGGTATTCTAAACTCGGAAAAATTATCGGATCAAAAACTGTCGCAGGGGTATTTTGGTCATGATTTTTAACTTAGAATTTTCAAAACTGAAATCCCAAAAACCAAATTTGACAGGGACGTCACCAACGACGTTTATGACAACTAATCCTACTAGCACTAAGCTAAGGCGATAGTTTTCAGCCTAAAGGTTGAAGCTTTACTCTAAAAACTCCAAAAATTGGTATTTAAGGCTAAAATTGATTCCGGCGGAAATCCGGCGACATTACGGAAAATCTAATCCGGCAGAAGTGATCTTGGGCATGTAAGGAAGAGGTTTAGAATCAGAAATGAAATATTCAGGATAGTTTTGCAAAAACCTCAAAACTATCAGCTCAGAAAAGTCTACATAAAAGCTATGGAAAAAGCGATCAGAGGTAAGGATTAGCGACTATACCTCGAAACCTTGAAGTAGCAACTGATTGATCGACGATCAAGCAAGTAATGAAGAAAAAATCTTCCTCCTTCTTCTTCTCTTGGCCGCGGGTTTGGGTGGGGAAAATGGGTAGTTTTTTTGTGTTTTTCTTCCTTTCTTGGCTATATATAGAGGTTGGCAAAACGCGGTAAAATGCAAGTTTCGCAAATCTGATTTTTCTGGCTTCATTTTCCATGAATTCTAAGATATGTTTTGGCGAAAGAATTCCAAAACTAAAATGAGGTCTCCTTATATTTTTGGTAACTAATGCAAAGTCGGTGTAAAACTATTTTACCCGATAAGTTGCTTTTTGCATCGAATGTCGGAATAGAAAACTTCCTTCTGGAGAAAGATTGAAATCATCAAGAGAAATGGGTGTACGCGTGTGGAATCTTCATTTGAAGTTCAGAATAGAAAAAGTCTACATTGTCGGTTGATTCTAGGGTTTTGAAATACCAGGGATTCGGTTTCGGCAAACTTCCGATGATTGGAATCGGACGTTCGTAGATCCTAAAGTTTCGCCTCGAAACGATTGTGATATATGGAAAAAGAGAAGTTCTAATATTTCTCTGAAGATTTTTGGAATTAACTTCCATCGTGCCTAAAAGTGAAAACTAGCTATATACTAGGGTTTCTGACCTAGGTTTAAGCGTATAACGGTCGTGCTATAACTTTTTGTTGGGTCCAGGTGGGTCAGCATCCTGCCTGCAGGTAGCATTCGAAACGGGGCGCTGTCTGCTACGCTATAAGAAATAACGTTGCGCCCTCACTAACACCAATTGGTTTTGGCGTAGTGGTAAGCGCGTGATCCTACAAGTGGTATCAGAGCCAAATTAGAATCACTTCAGAAGAAGTGAAATGTATTCCTTGTATTTGCCCAGTGACACATCTATGGTCATAAAGGTGGAACTCTTAAATTCTCCAAAAGAAAAATAAATCACACTAACACATCTTACACATCAAAAACTGGGTTTACTCCCCCTTTTTGTCATAAGCAAAAAGCTTGGGGTGTGAAAAACTTAGCTTGAAGTACAAGGTACTCCCCCTTAGAGAAGGTCTAAGTTTAAAGAAAATGAAAACGATGCAAGAATCAGAGTTAGGCGAAATAAATAGAAGAGTTAATGCAAGATAAGAACGTTTACCACCGGCCAAGGGAGTAAAGAGGAGGGTCAGTTACCAAGAACTTAACCTCGAGAAACTGTAGGAGCATTAACGTTCAGAGAGAGAGTGAAGCCTATATAAAGCGTTGGAGAGAGAGATAAGTTTCACAACTCGAGCAATTTTCAGTAAAAAAAATGGCATCATACATCGTAGCACTAGAAGAGCTGAGAAGGAAGGCCTTTGAGGAGGACTTGTTCCTGAACATCAGGCATCCAGAGGGTACTAGGACCATCTCAGAGCTAACACGGACACTGCTGGAAGAGGACCTGCGTCCAGAGTTGAAGAGAGACCTGAGGGAATTTCTTGCCTTCGTGGAGAAGGTGCAAGAACTCAGCCGGCTTGAACTCAAGCTGCTGGAAGAAAAAGAAATTTTTGAAGAGAAGCTCAAGACTGCAGAAGAGATTCTGGAGAGGGATGAGCTAAAAGACAGGCTCAACAACATCCAGTATGCACTGGAGCGTCTGGAGAAGGATAGGTCAGAGCAGCGCCAGGAGTGCAGAAGAATGAGGAGGGATCCTCCATTCTAGACTTTAGGAAAAGAATGTATGATGTAAACAAAAAGAGATTATTAATAAAAAGATTTTTGCAAGCATATGTGACAAAAATATATATAGATATGCATAGATAATCACAAACGAACAAGGTAGAATAAATAAATAAAGAGAAACAGAAGTTAACAAAAGAAAACAAAGTTAAAGGAAAAAAAAAACGAAGAGATCCTAAAACTAGGGTTTATCAGATCGACGCAGAAGTTCCATCATCATGTGCTTCATTTCAATTAGCATGGATTCATGAGTGTCAAGACGCTGTTCCATGATGTCGAGTCTAGACGAGCTTGACTGAGTAGAACTGGAAGGAACATTCTGAGCAGCTTGAGGAGCTGGAATGGAAGCAGAAGCAGCAGGAGTAAACACTACTGGTGCAAGTACTTGGCATCTAAGGGCTTCAGCCTCAGCTTCAAGTCGTTCTGCCTCTAATCTGGCTTGTTCAGCTTGGCTGCTGCTTGACGTGCAGCTTCTTCTGCTTGTTCTTTCTTTCTCTTAGCCTCTTCAATAGCTTCAAGGAGCTTATGTCTCTGTTCTTGTTCATGAAGAGCCACCCTTCTAGCAAACCTTTGCTTTGCAGCCTCGATCCTCTGACTTCCCTCTGCATGCAGGAGCTGCATCATAACTGGAACTTGAGCCACTAGCCAAATGCCCAGATTGTTCCACTCTTCAGCCACATGTTCAGCATTCTCGCTTAGGTCAGTCTGACCTTGCACATTGCGTAGCATCAAAGAGGCTTCATGATAGAAAATATTGATGCACTCAGAGAGAGATGTGGGTCGGAGGTGAGTGTAAGGAATGATAGAGAAGTTGGTTTCAGGAGAGGCTGGGTGATTGCTGCTGTGAGCTTCAGAGGCACCTTGTGGAGAGCCAATGTTAAACATTTGAGCATTTGGTTCAGAGGTTCCAAGGTGAGGTTCTGAAGTTTCAACTAGAGGATGGGGTGATCTAACCGAGGATTGGTTAGACACAGATTGTTCTGGTTCAGGTTCTGGTTGAATAGGCTCTTGTTGGTCAGGGGCAGGGTGAGCTTGTGGAGCCAAAGGGTCTGCCTCATGTAAAGGATTGGCCAAGATAGGTTCATCTGGGTCAACTAGACGTTCAGGTCTAGGGCCAGGATATCTCCTAGGGCTTGGACAAGTGAGGTAATACTCTTCTAAGGTAGACACCTTTTCTTTTCTGACCTCCATGAATTTTCTAATGGATTCAGAGTTATTGGAGGGAGAAGAGTCAGCAACATTGGTTGGGAAGGATACAGGTGTAAGGGCTGTGGAAGAGTCTGTATCCGTGGTTCTGAGAGCCAGACGTTCTGATGCTCTTGGGACAGAGTGATCAGAGGTTCTGGGTCCAGGTTCTGTTTGGGTTGGCTCTGGTTGCTCATGAATGATAGGTTCAGAAGTTAATGGGTTATACGGAATGGTAATGGGAGAGGTTGGTTCTTCTGACCTAGAGGGTTGGTTCTGGAGCAAATTCCAGAGAGGTGCTTCAGTAGGAGAGGGTTGAAAAAATGAAGACCTTGGGGAATGTGGTGGAGAGGTGGTTTGTGCAGCTGGTTGGAACTCATGAATAGGAGTGAGGGGATTTGAAGATTGTTTGAGCAGGGCTGATATGGGGAGTGCATCAAATAAATTCAAATCATCATCAGAAGCAACTACAGACTTACTTGAATGTGCTGATGATCTTGTCACTCTGGCAGGAGGTTCAATCCTTCTGATCACTTCAGCAGCAGGTTCCACCCGAGTAGGCTTCACCACAATTCTGACCTGCTTCTTCTTCTTCTTAGGAGGACCATCCTCATTATCACCATCATCACCATCATCACCATCATCAGGCTTGCTGGTTTCATCATGCTTTCTCTTGGATTGACCAGCCTTCTTCTTTTTTATCAGAGGGACATCTGATTCCTCAGAAGATTCTTCTAGGATCATCTTCCTCTGAGCTTTCTTCTTGATAGGAGAAGGAAACTCTGGAGCTGGCAGCAGTCTGCTGAAGAATTCATCGAGATCAATTTCAAAGCCTTGAGCCCTTAGGTCTTCAACATAGCACCTAATGGCTTCAGGATTGTCAGCCTGTGTCCACAGAGGGTAGTCATTCAGAGGCACCCTTCTACTTCTGATCTCAGAAGATGTGTCTTCATGGGCAGGAGCAATCTTCTTCTTGACAAGGCCCATTTTCTTCAGAGAATTTGCAGTGAAGACGTCACTGACAATAGTGGTCAGATCCTCTGTGCATCCAGCATTTATCAGATCTTGAATGAGGCCACTCTCAATGAAGAGATCAGACAACAGTCTCCCGAAGGGAATATACTTGATTGCTGACTTGATGGAGGCAGTGGTACGAGACTTCCGGATACACTCCTTCAAGTAAGAGAACAGGAAGTAGGGAAGGCAGATCTTCTTCTTGTCTTGGATGAAGAACAACATCGCCTTCTGGTTGAAGTTGATGTAGTCTGGGGAACTGCCCTTTGGTCTCTGGTTTATGCAGTGGAGCAAAATCTTGTGCTAGATCCTGAGCTTGGGATGAAGGTCCATCACTTTGTAATTCGTCTTGCCCGGTTTGTAATTGGTGTACAGGGCCTTGTTGGTCTCATCCTTCGTCTTGGGTTTCAGCTTCGATTCAGTGAACTGGAAACGATACCCAAAAGCAGTTTCTGCACCCAGCAAGTTCACGAAAGACTTCTCTGTGATGATGATCTTTCTTCCAAGAATGTGAGATACCACCTGAGTATCATCGCAGTCGGCGTGCTTCCAGAATTCCTTGATAAGTTTATCATACACCGGTCCTCGAAGCCTGTTGAAGTAATTTCCCCAACCTTGAACTTGGACTTCAGGACGAAGATCATACCCATTTGTAGCAAGTTTGTCGAGATCGAATCTCCATTCTGCCAGTACTTGAAGTTCCTCAGGAGCATAAACGCAGTGAACGACACAGCCCCGTTCTGCAATTGGAATAATCTGCTCTTGAGCTTGACCTTGATCTTGAGTCGGATTCTCAGGGCCCCTTTGACCCGTTGCTAGACCAACTACCATATGAGGGAACTGGGTTGCATCTGCAGTAGCTCTTCTGGTTTGACTCACCATTTTTGAAGCGGTTGAAGGTTTAGGTAGAAGATGAAGGTTCAAAGATGAAGAGAGGTCGAGAGAGAAATCGAGGATTAGCGGTTTTGAAATAGCAAGAGAGAGAGAGTAAAAACCGGAAGTGAAGGAGATCGTGTGTGTATAGTGGGTTTTGACAAATAACCGTTGTTGATTCAAAAAGAAATTTAAGATCAACGGTTGAAAATTAAAGATAGATATTAATCAGTAAATACACCTATCACACACAGGAGAGAAGCACATCTACACGCAATCATAACAGACTGTCACAAGGGCACAAGGAACTATGCATCAGAAAAACTGACACACGTGTTGCTGTCTCAGCTTCAGAGTCAGTACCAATGGGTACACACACTCTGATTGAGTTACCTTCTGGACTAGACATCTTCTGATCAAGAAGTATCATAGTCAGAGGTTCTGATCCATCTTCACTCTGGACAAAAGTCCATGTTCAGATTTTTCAGAATAAAATTAAATCTATCCTCTGCTAAGGGCTTTGTAAAGATATCTGCCCATTGATGGTCAGTATCAACAAACTTCAGAAGAAGTACGCCCTTCTGTACATAATCTCTAATAAAGTGATACTTTACCTCAATGTGCTTTGCCCTTGAATGCAAGATAGGATTCTTACTCAATGAGATTGCAGCAGTGTTATCACAATAGATTGGGATATTGCTCTCAAGGATCTGATAATCCTCCAGCTGATGTTTCATCCAGAGCATCTGAGTGCTGCATATTGCTGCTGAGATATATTCTGCCTCTGCAGTTGATAGTGCAATGGTTGATTGCCTCTTGCTTGCCCATGAGACTAGATTGCTTCCCAGAAATTGACAATTTCCAGAAGTACTTTTTCTCTCTGTTCTATCTCCAGCATAATCAGCATCACAATAACCTGAAAGCTTATACTCTGATGTTTTCTTATACATCAAGCCAAGGTTAGTGGTGCCTTTCAGATACCTTAGGATCCTCTTAACAGCAGTTAAGTGAGTTTCCCTTGGATCTGATTGGAAACGAGCACATAAATGAACACTAAATAGTATGTCTGGCCTAGATGTAGTTAAGTATAGAAGTGAACCTATCATGCCACGATAGAGCTTCTGACATACTTTACCACTTTTATCTTCTTTCTCCAGAATGCATGTAGGATGCATTGGAGTCTTGGCCACTGTAGATTCCAGCATATTGAACTTCTTCAGAAGTTCTTTAGTGTACTTGCTCTGATGGATATATGTTCCTTCTGGTGTTTGATCAACTTGTATTCCCAGAAAGTACTTTAATTCTCCCATCATACTCATCTCAAATTCAGCCTGCATCATCTCAGAAAATTCTTTGCATAGAGATTGATTAGCAGAACCAAATATAATATCATCAACAATAAATTTGCACAATTAAGATATCATCTTTATAAGTCTTGCAAAAGAGAGTTGTATCTACTTTACCCCTTACAAACTCATTCTCCAGAAGGAATGAGCTGAGTCTCTCATACCATGCTCTGGGAGCTTGCTTCAGACCATAGAGAGACTTCTTCAATTTGAACACATGGTCTGGTTTCTTCTCATCTTGCTTCTGGACATCAGAATTTCACTAATCAGCTTCTGGATCTTCAGAGTCTTCTACACCATCAGAATATCTGAGCCTTCAGTGTTTCTTGGTTATCAGACTTTCTGGATCTTCAGAACTTCTAGTGACTGAGTCCACATCAGAGTTTGTATAACTTCAGAACTTCTGAAGCTTTTCCACTGTTCATACTGAACATGGTGAATGCGAAAGCGTTGCTTGGGTCGCTCTTTAACACAGTGCTTCTGATTTGTGTGAGATTGAGTTGAGGTCAGAGCCTGTAAATAGCACACTCAGAAAAACACGTTAGAGTACCACAATTGTTCATATCAAAAGGTTAACTTGTAATCATCAAAACATAGAGTTGTACTACTAGATCAAAACTTGATCTTACAATCTCCCCCTTTTTGATGATGACAAAACTAAGATTTTTGATGAACAATTCTTAAACATTAAACTAAATTCACTCAGAGTTTAGAGATATAGAATAAGACTTATCCTGATGTGAATAGTTTATCTTGGTCATTTTGAATTCAAGTCACTGCTTGATTCTGAGCTTAGCTCCCCCTGAATCTAATACTTGATGAAAACATTAGTAAAGTCTAGATTCTGAGCTAAATGATATAAGAGTTCAGAGTGAAAAACTTATGACATAGATAAAAATAGAGTAATCAGAGCGCATAAGTAATCAGAGTCAACGGACAAGGTATCAGAGTCTTGGGTATCAGAGTCAACATCCTCTGACTCTGATTCATCAAATGTCACCATCAGACTCTTCTTTGTCTTGAAGTGCTTCTTTGGCTTCTTGTCCTTCTTCAACTTTGGACAGTCACTTTTGTAGTGCCCTGATTCTTTGCACTCAAAGCATGTGACTTCCTTAAGTGAGGACTTCTTCTGACCTGAGGATTCAGACTTTCCTTTTGCCTTTCCAGAGCCTTTGTATTTGCTCTGCCTGTGCTTCCAGATGCGATTGAGTCTCTTGGAGATCAGAGTCAGCTCATCTTCATCAGAATCTTCTGATGCTTCTTCAGATTCCTCTTCTTCAGCTTGAAGAGTGTAACACCCCGATTTCGGTGGCGTCACTTTAGTAACCAAAAGTAAACTTAATGCGGAAAAACGTGAATATATATATTTTTTTTTCGATTATAACTAAGACAAGACTGAAATAAATAAAACCCAAGTGCGAAAAGTAATAAAACTAATATACAATATATAAACAGCCCCCGCTGTAGTAGCAACCTCATCACGAGTAAACCTCCAGTGACGGTAATAGAAGACTAGCGCCCGTAGGCAATATATACAAACCAAATGAAAAGGGTGAAGTGCCCGCAACACCATCCCTCAAAACTGAGAATCAGCTGACCCAATGGTCTGAAAATAAGACCTCCTAAGTCCAACCAACTCTCTGTGATTCCCGTAAGGAAACCACACAAAAAGCTATAGGCGGATCTACCCTGTCCCCTCAGTAACAAATGAAGCAAGATTGTCAGAGCTAAAACTCTACTCCTACACTAATCCTAACTCGAGGAGCTCATACCAACACTCAAAACTATGTGCTAGCATGATCGTCGTCTGAATCAGAATCCAGAACGACCAAGTCTACCAACCCTATCAGTCCTCCCCTCGCAACCGCAGTGCGCTCCGATGCTGGACTCACGGGCTTAGGGCCCGAACCCTGATCATCGATGATCGCAACGGTGGGTGCACTAGACCCTGCCGAAGGCACTCCCACTGGAATCTCCTCTGAGGGATCCTCCTCGTCTGAAGACAATGGTGGTGGTGGTGGTCCTCCAAGACCTGGTCCACAGTGAACGCCCGGTGGCAAGTTGAAGCTGATAGAGCATCGCCTCAACACTCCTGACCTCAGAAGTCCTCCACTGTCCACGTGATCCTCCATGATACGCCCCGAATACGTCGCTCGGTGGCTCGCGGGGTCAACCACCCACGACCCGGGGTCGTCCTGATCGATCATCTCATACCTAATCCCCCCCGAAGGGTGGACCATGGTGTACCAGTCCGCAATATTCATCTGACAAAAGGCGTTGTCCGCCAAAACACACACAGAAGACGCGAGGGTCAACTCTAAAGAACTATGTAGATAATAAACCCAATAGGTACAAATAATAGATAGCCACTTAGGCTTATAACTAGAGATATCATTCCTAGGGTTGCATGTTCCACAAAATCATAACGACAATAATAACAATTAGCATGTTCCAAGTAAGTTTATCAAATAGCAACCACACTCATCAACTAAGTCAGTATGCATGTTGCGTGATATGTATGCAGGTTAACCCAGTCAACCAATATGCAATCCGGAACGGATGGACATCAACGGATCAGCCCTTCACCAGCCACGGTGGTGCCATTTCGGCCCGCGTGTCTCTTACTCCAACAACAACGGTAGTCAGATCAGCCGTAACCCGTAGGTCTGCCATTTCGGTCTGCTACAAGAGACGTCTACAGACGCTCTATCACGAAAATCCGGGTCTTATGACCATTTTGGAATCCGACGAGGTCCAGAGTACGTCCTGTGTTAATACCCCATTAATGCTGCATGAATGCAGGATGATTAGTCAAACAACGTCTCCGTCCTCACTCGACACGTCGCCACGTGTTCTAGGTAAATTAGAGTTTCTAAAAGCTTACCCTAAGGTAAAGTCGATTCTGCGACAAAAGACACACTTCACAACACACATCGCTGCTCCAACAGCACAAGAGTATCACATACTCGGGAACTAACGGTTCCCCGGACTTATCCCCAGGATAGCCCCAACAACATCGCTGCTCCAACAGCACAACAACCAACGCTGCTCCAACAGCACAACAACCAACGCTGCTCCAACAGCACAACAACAACAGACTCAACACTTGGATCCGACGACACTTCTCGTTTTCCAAAACTATGATTTTCATCCAAAGCCTCCTTTCGAGATTATTACCCTTACTTAAAGATTTAGAGGTTGTTTAATGTCTTATGAATTTTCTTTTCAAAATAATATCCTTTTTAGTCTTATCGCAATTCCTATAAGTTCTCGGGATCTTCGAATCCCCAAATGACTCCGGAGAATGTCTCGATCCATAAACCCTATACAAGGCCCGAACCTCGTTCGTCCTATCAAACTTTCTCAAAACTCTCAAAATAAAATCGGCATGACCTGCCCGCTATTCTCACCGTTCAGAATCTCAGATTTCCAGGGTAAAGCATATTTAAATCATCACAATCAACAACATGTCATATATCAATAAATCGCATCATAAACACTTAGCACTTAGCATATACAGCATGCACCACACATCCTAGATTACCCACATAGCACATAGCATGTAAGTCAATCTTCAAAAACATTCAGTAGATGAATCATCTACATTGTCAGCCGAAGCCTCAGAAAACATTTTCAATCACACACAATCTCAGTGCATAAATAGTAAACAATGTCGAAATATCGACCCTAAGCATTAACTAGAGATTCAGTGAGAAGCCCTCACCTGAAAGTGCTCCAGAATGATCAACTAGTGCTTCCTCGCACTCAAAGTGTTGCTCCTCGGGAAATTCCTCAAAAGTTCCTTTAAAACAAAATCACAGAAATACTATCAGAATCTATCGAAAACTAAGTTATCGATACGTACTAAGGTTACTCGAAGTAATCTATACTCTAAGGTACGATAATCTAGCGCGAAAGACAAGTTTTCGGAAAAAGGAAATTTCTTCCTCCCCCTTAATAGGGCTCGGCCACTTTGGCTAATTATGGGGCTCGATTTTTCTTCGATCAAACTTGGTTCCTATGCTTTCATAAGCCGTAACTAAGGGTATTCTGAACTCGGAAAAATTATCGGATCAAAAACTGTCGCAGGGGTATTTTGGTCATGATTTTCAAAACTGAAATCCCAAAAATAAAATTTTGCAGGGACGTTACTAACGACGTTTATGACAACTAATCCTACTAGCACTAAGCTAAGGCGATAGTTTTCAGCCTAGAGGTTGGAACTTTACTCAAAAACTACATAAATGGGTATTTTAGGCTAAAATCGATTCCGACGGAATTCCGGCGACATAACGGAAAATCTAATCCAGCAGAAGTGATCTTGGGCACATATAGAAGAGGTTTAGAATCAGAAATGAAAGATTCAGGATTGTTTTGTAAAAACCCATAAACTATCCGCTCAGAAAACTCTACAGAAAAGCTATGGAAAAAGCGATCGGAGGTAAGGATTAGCGACTATACCTCGAAGCCTTGAAGCAGCAACTGATTGATCGACGATCAAGCAAGGTTTGAACAAAAACTCTTCTTCCTTCTTCCTTGTTCTTGGCCGCGGGTTTGAAGAGAGAAAATGGAGGAGAATTTGAGTTTTTCTTCCTTTCTTTGCTATATATAGAAGGTGGAAATTCGCGGGAAAATGAAAGTTTCGCGAATCTGATTTTTACGGCGTCATTCTCCATGAATTCTAAGATAGGTTTTGGCAAAGGAATTCCTAAGCTAAGAAGATGTCTCCTTGTATTTTTGGCAACTAATGCAAAGTCGGTGCAAAGTCGGTGTAAAACTATTTTACCCGATAAGTTGCTTTTTGCATCGAATGTCGGAATGGAAAACTTCCTTCTGAAGAAAGATTGAAATCATCAAGAGAAATAGGTGTACGCGTGTAGAATATTCATTTGAAGCTCTGAATAGATAAAGTCCCCATAGTCGGGTGATTCTAGGGTTTTGAAATACCAGGGATTCGGTTTCGGCAAACTTCCGATGATTGGAATCGGACGTTCGTAGATCCTAGAGTTTCGCCTCGAAAAGATTGTGATATATGGAAAAAGAGAAATTCTAACGTTTCTCTGAAGATTTTTTGGAATTAACTGCCATCGTGCCTAAAAGTGAAAATTAGCTATATACTAGGGTTTCTGACCTAGGTTTAAGCGTAAAACGTTCGTACTATAACTTTTATCGATCATAATGAAATCCTTGAACTTTTCCTGAACTTTCTCCTTCATAAATATATTTCATTTAATAAACTTTCGTTCAGGTTTCCCTTCACATTACATCAACCCTAATCGTGAATAAGAAGTTTATTCACTTAGCATGAACTTAAAAACTCGGGCCTTACAAAGAGCTTTTGACTTCTCAGCCTTAGCCTTTTCAGATTTAGATTTCAAGGCTATGGACTTTTTCCTCAGATCTTGCATCTCTGAGCGCTTCAGCTCATGGCATTTCAAAATGCTGATGAGTTCTTCTAAACTCATATTCTCAACATCTCTCGTGAGCTCTATTGAAGTCACTAAAGGCATCCAACTTTCAGGAAGACACCTGATGACCCTTATGACATGATCTTTTGTTGTGTAGCTCTTGTTGAGAGGTCGTATGCCAGCTACAAGCAACTGAAATCTGGAGAACATTTCTTCAATGGACTCATTTGGCTCCATGATGAAGGATTCGTACTTTTGGATCAAAGACAATGCCTTTGATTCTTTGACTTTCTTGTTTCCTTCATGAGACATCTTCAGAGATTCGAAAATGTCTTTCGCAAACTCACGATCTGTAATCTTCTGGTACTCTTCATAGGAAATAGCACTTAGAAGAATTGCTCTTGCTTTGTGATGTTGTGAGTACAGCTTCTTTTGATCTGCAGTCATCTCTGACCTTGGGATCTAAGCGCGTGATCCTACAAGTGGTATCAGAGCCAGGTCCCGTGTTCGAATCCCACGGAAGGCATGCTGTGCAGCTAGTTTGGCTGGCAGGTGCTGGGGGGGGATTGTTGGGTCCAGGTGGGCCAGCTGAAGGTATGAAAAACGGTAGAAAGGGGGGGTTTGAATAACGTTTTCAGTACAAAACTACCACCTTAAAGATTTTAACAAATCTTTTCGAGAACTAAGTGCAAAAGATAGAGATAGAAAAGCACACAAGGATTTTATCCTGGTTCACTTGATAAATCACTCAAGCTACTCCAGTCCACCCGTTAAGGTGATTTCTTCCTTCTTAGAATGAAGGCAATCCACTAATCAGGTAAGAGTTACAACTGCACTTGAAACCTACAAGTGACTAACAATTACACTGACTTAGCTCACACTAAGATTCACTCTCTTAGTCTTCTCTAGGATCCGATCAACCTTGATCTCCTAAAGGAAAATCAAACAACTGTTTGAGGTTGGTGTTTACAAGGGTTTGCTTCTGAATAAGCTGAGTGTAAACTAAGATAAATTACAAGATGAAAGAAAGCTTAGAATATTTTGAATATCTTGCGCGTGTGTTGCTTCTTGTATTCACTTCTCTTCTAGCCGCTTCTTTCAATCTTCAGCCTCTATATATACTCCAAGGATTAGGGTTGAGCGTTGCATGGGAAATGCTACCGTTGGAGGGCAGTTCTGGAAAATCCAGCTTCTGCTGTGGCTGAGAACGTTAGGTAGGTCGTCAGGAAGGTACACTTGCTTTTGTACTTGGATAGCGACTTGACCTTTTAACCTAGGAGACTTCTGATCAGAGGAATGCTTCGTATTGGAACTTGTGAAGCCGGTTGATCAGAGTCAGAGGGATAGCACAGATCCTCTGACCATTGTATCTTCTGATTCTGAACTCAGAGGGAAGAACATGGCCTTCAGAGTTTCTTGCTTCCGGACTTCAGAGTTTCCACTATTCAGCTTCTGGATCTTCAGAGTCTTCTACACCATCGGAACATCTGAACCTTCAGTGTTTCTTGGTTGTCAGAACTTCTGGATCATCAGAGCTTCTAGCGACTGAGTCCTCATCAGAGTTTGTATAGCTTCAGATCTTCTGAAGCTTTTCCACTGTTCATACTGAACATGGTGAATGCGAAAGCGTTGCTTGGGTTACCCTTTATACACAGTGCTTCTGATTTGTGTGAAATTGAGTCAGGGTCAGAGCCTGTAAATAGCACACTCAGAAAAACACGTTAGAGTACCACAATTGTTCATATCAAAAGGTTAACTTGTAATCATCAAAACATAGAGTTGTACTACTAGATCAAAACTTGATCTTACAATCTCCCCCTTTTTGATGATGACAAAACTAAGATTTTTGATGAACAATTCTTAAACATTAAACTGAATTCACTCAGAGTTTAGAGATATAGAATAAGACTTATCCTGATGTGAATAGTTTATCTTGCTCATTCTGAATTCAAGTCACTGCTTGATTCTGAGCTTAGCTCCCCCTGAATCTAATACTTGATGAAAACGTTAGTAAAGTCTAGATTCTGAGCTAAATCATATAAGAGTTCAGAGTGAAAAGCTTATGACATAGATGAAAAACGAATAATCAGAGCGCATAAGTGATCAGAGTCATGGACAAGGTATCAGAGTCTTGGGTATCAGAGTCAACTTAGAATCACTTCAGAAGAAGTGAAATGTATTCCTTGTATTTGCCCAGTGACACATCTATGGTCATGAAGGTGGAACTCTTAGAATCTCCAAAAGAAAAATAAGTCACACTAACACATCTTACACATCAAAAACTGGGTTTACTCCCCCTTTTTGTCATAAGCAAAAAGCTCGGGGTGTGAAAAACTTAGCTTGAAGTACAAGGTACTCCCCCTTAGAGAAGGTCTAAGTTTAAAGAAAATGAAGACGATGTAAGAATCAGAGTGAGGCGATAATAAATAGAAGAGTTAATGCAAGGGATGAACGTTTACCACCGGTCAAGTGAGTAAATAGAAGGGTCAGTTACCAAGAACTTAACCTCGAGAAACTGTAAGAGCATTAACTTTCAGAGAGAAAGTGAAGCCTATAAAAACGTTGGAGAGAAAGGTAAGCTTCACATCTCGAATAATATTCAGAAAAAAAATGGCATCATACAGAATGGCATTAGAAGAGCTCAGAAGGAAGGCGTTTGAGGAAGATATGTTCCTCAATATTAGGCATCCCGATGGTACAAAGACCATACAAGAGCTGACGAAGACACTGCTTGAAGAAGATCTTGGTCCAGAGATGGAGAAAGATCTGAAGGAGTTCCTCTGCTTCGTGGAAGAGATTCAGGAGCTTTGCCAGCGGGAGCTGAATCTGCTGGAAGAGAAAGAAACTGTGGAAAAGAGACTTAAGACGACAGAAGATAGTCTAGAAAAAGATGATCTGAGCATCAAACTTGGCAACATAGAGTATGCATTGGATCGTCTGGAGAAGGAAAGAGTGGAGCAGCGCCAAGAATGCAGAAGAATGAGGAAGGATCCTCCATTCTAGATATAGGGAATAATGTATGATGGAAAGAATTATGATGTAAACATCGAACAATGATGAATAAAACAGGTTTTGCAAACATATGTGACACAAATATATATAGATATATGCATATAGAATCACAAATGAACAAATTAAAGTAAGTAAATAAGCAGAGTTTAAATAAAACAACGTTAAATAAAAAGGAAAAGGAAGAAAAAGAAGAGATCCTAAAAAACTAAGATTTGTCAGTACGGCGCAGAAGTTCCATCATCATGTGCTTCATCTCAATCAGCATGGATTCATGAGTGTCAAGACGTTGTTCCATGATGTCGAGTCTGGATGAGCTTGTCGGAGTAGAGCTGGAAGGAACGTTCTGAGCAGCTTGAGGTTCTGGAATAGAAGCAGAAGCAGCAGGAGTAAACAGAACTGGTGCAAGTCGCTCTGCCTCAGCCTCAGCTTCAAGACGTTCTGCCTCAAGTCTGGCTTGTTCAGCCTGAGCTGCTGCTTGACGGGCAGCTTCTTCTTCTTGTTCTTTCTGTCTCTTGGCTTCTTCAATGGCTTCAAGAAGCTTGGTTCTCTGTTCGAGTTCATGAAGAGCCACCCTCCTAGCAAACCTTTGCTTTGCAGCCTCAATGCTCTGACTTCCCTCGGCATGCAGGAGCTGCAGCATAACGGGAAACTGAGCCACCAGCCAAGTGCTCAAATTGTTCCACTCATCAGCCACATTTTCAGCATTCTCACTGAGGTCAGTCTGACCTTGCACATTGCGGAGCCTCAAGGAGGCTTCATGATTGAAAATATTGATGCACTCAGAGAGAGATGTGGGTTGAAGGTGAGTATAGGGAATGATGGAGAGGTTGGGTGCAGGAGAGGCTGGGTGATTGCTGCTATGAGCTTCAGAGGCACCTTGTGGAGAACCAATGTTAATTATGGGAGCATTGGGTTCAGAGGTTCCACGGTGAGGGTCTGAAGTTTCAACCAGAGGGTGAGGTGATCTAACCGAGGATTGGTTAGATACTGATTGTTCAGGTTCAGGGTCTGGTTGAATTGGCTCTTGTTGGTCAGGGACAGGGTGAGCCTGTTGGACTAAGGGGTCTGCCTCTTGGATAGGATTGGCCAAGATAGGTTCATCTGGGTCAACTAGACGTTCAGGTCTAGGGCCAGGATATTGCCTAGGGCTTGGACAGGTAAGGTAATATTCTTCCAAGGCAGATACCTTCTCTTTCCTAACCTCCATGAATTTTCTAAGTGATTCAGAGGTATTGGAGGGAGGAGAGTCAAAGACATTGATGGGGAAGGATACAGGTGTGAAGGCTGATGAAGAGTCTGTATCCGTGGTTCTGACAGCAGGACGTGCTGATGCTCTGGGAGCAGAGTGATCAGACGTTCTGGGTTGTGGTTCTGTCGGTTTGGGTTCTGGTTGGTTGGGGATGATGGGTTCAGAAGGTAATGGGTCGTATGGAATGGTAAGGAGAGAGGTTGGATCTTCTGACCTAGAGGGTTGGTTCTGAAGCAAATTCCAGAGTGGTGCTTCAGTAGGAGAAGGTTGAAAGAATGAAGATCTTGGGGAATGTGGTGGAGAGGTGGTTTGTGCGGCTGGCTGGGATTCATGAATAGGAGTGAGGGGATTTGAAGAGTGTTGGAGTAAGGCAGAAATTGGGAGTGCATCAAATAAATTCAAATCATCATCAGAGGTAAGTGCAGGCTTACTTGTATGTGCTGATGATCGAGTCACTCTGGCAGGAGGTTCAGTCCTTCTGACCTCTGCAGCAGCTGGTTCCACCCGAGTAGGCTTCACCACAATTCTGACTTTCTTCTGCTTCTTCTTTGGAGGACCATCCTCACTATCATCACCATCATCATCATCAGGCTTGCTCTTCGCCTTCTTGACCAGAGGGACATCAGATTCCTCTGAGGATTCGTCCAGAACCATCTTCCTCTTGGTTTTCTTCTTGGGAGGAGAAGGAAACTCTGGAGCTGGTGGAAGTCTGCTGACGAAATCATCAAGGTCAATCTCGAATCCTTGAGCCCTGAGGTCTTCAACATAGCATCTGATGGCTTCAGGATGGTCTGCTTGAGTCCACAGAGGGTAGTCATTCAGAGGCATTCTTCTTCCTCTGATCTCAGAAGATGTGTCCTCATGAGCAGGAGCAATCTTCTTCTGGACCAAACCCATCTTCTTCAGAGAGTTGGCAGTGAAGACATCGCTAACAATTGTGCTCAAGTCCTCTGTGCAACCAGCATTGATCAAATCTTGCACCAAGTTGCTTTCAATGAGAAAGTCTGAGATCAGCCTCCCAAAAGGGATATATTTGATGGCTGACTTGATGGAGGAGGTGGTGCGAGACTTCCGGATGCATTCCTTCAAATAGGAGAACAGGAAGTAGGGAAGGCAGATCTTCTCCTTGTCTTGAATGAAGAACAGCATCGCCTTCTGATTGAAGTTGATGTAGTCTGGAGAACTGCCCTTTGGTCGTTGATTGATGCAGTTGAGCAGGATCTTGTGCCAGACCCTGAGTTTGGGTTGAAGGTCCATCACTTTGTAGCTCGTCTTGCCCGGTTTGAAGGTGGTGTACAGGGCCTTGTTGACGATGTCCTTGGTTCTGGGTTTCAGCTTCGATTCCGTCAGTGAGAACCGATACCCATGAGCAGTTTCTGCACCTAGCAGATTCACGAATGACTTCTCCGTGATGATGATCTTCCGACCCAGTATGTAAGAGACCACCTGAGTGTCATCACAATCAGCGTGCTTCCAGAATTCCTTTACTAGCTTCTCATACACCGGTCCTCGAAGTCGATTGAAGTAGTTTCCCCAACCTTGAGCTTGGACTTCAGGACGGAGATCAAACCCATTTGCAGCCAAGTTGTCGAGGTTGAATCTCCATTCTGCAAGGACTTGGAGTTCCTCAGGAGGAAATACACAGTGAACGGCACAGCCCCGTTCTGCAATAGGAACAATCTCCTCTTGAGCTTGAGCTTGTTCTTGTGCTGGGTTCTCAGAGCCCCGTTGACCAGTTGCCAAACCGACTACCATGTGAGGGAACTGAGGTGCATCTGATCTTCTGGTTTGTCTCACCATTTTGAAGAGGTTGAAGGTTTGAGGTAGAAGATGAAGTTTGAAGGATGAAGAGAGATCGAGAGAGAAATCACGAAGGAGGCGGTTTTGAAAAGCAGGGAGTGCGAGAGTGAAAACCGGAAGTGAGAGAGAACGTGTGTGTATAGTGGGTTTTATCAAATAACCGTTGTTGATTCAAAAAGCACTTTAAGATCAACGGTTGAAAATTAAAGATAGACAGTAACAGTAAAATACACAATCACACACAGGAGATAAGCATATCTACACGCAGTCACAACAGACTGTCACACGGGCACAAGGAACTATGCATCAGAAATTCTGACGCACGTGTTGTTGTCTCACCTTCAGAGTCAGTACCAGTGGGCACACACACTCTGATTGAGTTACCTTCTGGACTAGACATCTTCTGATCAAGAAGTATCATAGTCAGAGGTTCTGATCTATCTTCACTCTGGACAAAAGTCCATGTTTAGATTTTTCAGAATAAAATTAAATCTATCTTCAGCTAAGGGCTTTGTAAAGATATCTGCCCATTGATGGTCAGTATCAACAAACTTCAGAAGAAGTACGCCCTTCTGCACATAATCTCTAATGAAGTGATACTTTACCTCAATGTGCTTTGCCCTTGAATGCAAGATAGGATTCTTGCTCAACGAAATTGCAGCAGTGTTATCACAATAGATTGGGATATTGCTCTCAAGGATCTGATAATCCTCCAGCTGATGTTTCATCCAGAGCATCTGAGTGCTGCATATTGCTGCTGAGATATATTCTGCCTCTGCAGTTGATAGAGCAATGGTTGATTGCCTCTTGCTTGCCCATGAGACTAGATTGCTTCCCAGAAATTGACAATTTCCAGAAGTACTTTTTCTCTCTGTTCTATCTCCAGCATAATCAGCATCACAATAACCTGAAAGCTTATACTCTGATGTTTTCTTATACATCAAGCCAAGGTTAGTGGTGCCTTTCAGATACCTTAGGATCCTCTTAACATTAGTTAAGTGGGTTTCCCTTGGATCTGATTGGAAACGAGCACATAAATGAACACTAAATAATATGTCTGGCCTAGATGCAGTTAAGTACAGAAGTGAACCTATCATGCCACGATAGAGCTTCTGACATACTTTACCACTTATATCTTCTTTTTCAAGAATGCATGTTGGATGCATTGGAGTCTTGGCCACTGTAGATTCCAGCATATTGAACTTCTTCAGAAGTTCCTTAGTGTACTTGCTCTGATGGATATATGTTCCTTCTGGTGTTTGATCAACTTGTATTCCCAGAAAGTACTTTAATTCTCCCATCATACTCATCTCAAATTCAGCCTGCATCATCTCAGAAAATTCTTTGCATAGAGATTGATTAGCAGAACCAAATATAATATCATCAACATAAATTTGCACAATTAAGATATCATCTTTATAAGTCTTGCAAAAGAGAGTTGTATCTACTTTACCCCTTACAAACTCATTCTCCAGAAGGAATGAGCTAAGTCTCTCATACCATGCTCTGGGAGCTTGCTTCAGACCGTAGAGTGATTTCTTCAATTTGAACACATGGTCTGGTTTCTTTTCATCTTCAAAACCTGGGGGTTGATGAACATAGACTTCCTCTGAGATATAACCATTTAGGAAGGCACTCTTTACGTCCATCTGATGTAGAACTATGTTGTGATTTACTGAGAAAGAAATCAATAGTCTGATTGCCTCCAGTCTTGCTACTGGAGCAAATGTTTCAGTGTAGTCTATTCCTTCCTGCTGGCTGTAGCCTTGAGCAACTAGCCTTGCCTTGTTTCTGACTACATCTCCTTTCTCATTTAGCTTGTTTCTGAATACCCATTTCGTTCCAATAACATGGACATTCTCAGGCTTCTTCACTAAGCTCCAAACATCGTTCTTGGAGAATTGATTCAATTCTTCTTCCATGGCCAGAATCCAATCCTTGTCCTGAAGAGCTTCATCTATGGACTTGGGTTCAATTAAGGACACCAATCCTTTCAGACTCAGCAAGGTCTCTTCAGAGGGTCTGAAGGCAGATCTGGTTCTGACTGGTTCATCTTTGTTGCCCAGAATCAATTCCTTAGGATGAGCTGCAGTGATTCTGCTCTTCTTCAGAGTTTGTGAGTTAGAGGGACCAGCTTCTTCCTCTGGTTCATCTTCCTCTGGCTCAACTTCCTCTGGAGCTTTGCCTTTGTCAGAAACATTAATGCTTAAATCTGCAAACTTTTCAACTAGCTTTGACTGGTCAGAGTCAAGCTTATCATCAAATCTAACATGAATAGATTCTTCAATAGTCTTAGCATCAGTATTATAAAATCTAAAACCTTTAGATCTATCAGAATAACCAAGTAATAGACACTTAGAAGATTTAGCATCAAATTTATGCAATCTATCCTTAGTATTGAGAACATAACAAACACAGCCAAAAGGATGAAAATAAGAGATGTTGGGTTTTATGTTCTTCCACAATTCATAAGGAGTCTTATTCAGAATTGGTCTCACAGAGATTCTGTTCTGAATGTAACATGCTGTATTTACTGCCTCTGCCCAAAAGTGCTTAGCCATGCCAGTTTCTTGGAGCATGGTTCTAGCCATCTCCTGAAGAGTTCTGTTCTTCCTCTCAACAACACCATTTTGTTGAGGAGTTCTGGGACAAGAGAAATCATGTGTAATTCCATAGGAATCAAACAGACTCTCAAACTTGTCATTCTCAAACTCTCCACCATGGTCACTTCTGACACGCACAATTCTACAGGCCTTCTCGTTTTGCACTTGAGCAATGAAGGTAGAGAACACAGCATGAGACTCATCCTTGCGGGTTAGAAACTTTACCCATGTCCAGCGGCTATAGTCATCAACGATAACCATCCCATATCTCTTGCCACCTATAGACTCAGTTTTCACTGGTCCAAACAGGTCGATATGCAGAAGTTCTAACGGCCTTGAGGTTGAGACAACATTCTTTGCCTTGAAAGGGACTTTTGTGAATTTGCCTTTCTGACATGCTTCACAAAGAGCGTCTGAAGCGAACTTCAGATTGGGTAAGCCCCTGACAAGGTTTAGCTTGCTCAGCTGAGAAATCTTTCTCATACTGGCATGCCCTAACCGTCTATGCCATACCCACTGCTCTTCATTAACAGACAGAAGGCACTTCACATTCTGAGCCTCCAACTCAGATAATCTGATCTTATAAATGTTGTTCTTCCTCTTGCTGTTAAACAGAACAGAGCCATCGATCTGACTTACAGCCCGGCAGGACTTTTGATTGAATATAACATCATAACCCTTGTCAGCTAATTGACTTATAGACAATAAGTTATGTGTTAAGCCGTCTACCAATAAAACATTATCAATGCATGGACTACTATCTACACAAATAGTACCAGTACCAATAATTTTACCCTTTTCATTTCCTCCAAAGCCAACTTCGCCTCCAGGCTTAAGTTTCAGCTCTCGGAACATACGCTTTTCTCCCGTCATGTGACGCGAGCATCCACTGTCCAGATACCATGATTGGTGTTTCAGTGGAGCTATCAAGGATATCTGCAACATAGATAATCTTGTCCTTAGGTACCCACTTTCTGGGTCCTCTTTTGTTAGTTACCCCAAAGGTTCTGATCACCTTGGGTGTCTCAACATGATATTTTAAAGGAATATTTGCATGATATTTAGTCATAGAGAAAGATCCCTTTTTAAGAGGGTTTTTAGCAACTTCAGCAGGTACAGGATCAGGCAATATGGTACCAGAGGGAACAAAGCATTCATACAAGGATTTAGCTTTAGACACAGAAGGCTCATTTCTAATTGGTTTAGAATAGCCAATGCCATGCATTCCATTTCTGCTTACACCATAGATCATTGAAGCCATTAAGCTTCTATCTACGCTTTTAGCCAGGAATCTTTGAAAAGATTTTTCATACTTAGATTCATGCTTACTATCAGAGGCATCGCAGGCAATAACTTCTTCTAACTTTGCAATTTGATTCTTAAGCACAGAGTTAGAATTAACTAAAGCATGGTTATCATTTTTCAAATCAGATATGATTTTCTCATGTTCAGAAGGAGTTTTAGAACCAGCAGATAAGTTCTTTTTCAGCTTCTTATGCTTAGACAACAAGGAGTTATACTTATCCATGATATCAGACAAAGCATGTTTCAGTTCAGAGGTAGAGAAGGAAGCAAATACCTCATTTTCATCGTCAGAGTCTGGATCTCCTTCTGATTCTGAGTCAGAGTCAACAGCTTCCTTTGACTCTGTTCCTTTGTCTTTGACAATAGCCATGAGTCCTTGGACTTCACCATCAGAGTCAACATCCTCTGACTCTGATTCATCGAATGTCACCATCAGACTTTTCTTGGTCTTGAAGTGCTTCTTTGGCTTCTTGTCCTTCTTCAATTTTGGACAGTCACTTTTGTAGTGCCCTGATTCTTTGCACTCAAAGCAAGTGACTTCCTTGATTGATGACTTCTTCTGACCTGAGGATTCAGACTTTCCTCTTGCCTTTCCAGAGCCTTTGAACTTGCTCTGCCTGTGCTTCCAGATGCGGTTGAGTCTCTTGGAGATCAGAGTCAGCTCATCTTCATCAGAATCTTCTGATGCTTCTTCAGATTCTTCTTCTTCAGCTTGAAGAGCCTTTGACTTCTCAACCTTAGCCTTTTCAGATTTGGATTTCAAGGCTATGGACTTTTTCCTCAGATCTTGCATCTCTGAGCGCTTCAGCTCATGGCATTTCAAAATGCTGATGAGTTCTTCTAAACTCATATTCTCAACATCTCTCGTGAGCTCTATTGAAGTCACCAAAGGCATCCAACTTTCAGGAAGACACCTGATGACCCTTATGACGTGATCTTTTGTTGTGTAGCTCTTGTTGAGAGGACGTATGCCAGCTACAAGCAGTTGAAATCTGGAGAACATTTCTTCAATGGACTCATTTGGCTCCATGATGAAGGATTCATACTTTTGGATCAAAGACAATGCCTTTGATTCTTTGACTTTCTTGTTTCCTTCATGAGACATCTTCAGAGAATCAAAAATGCCTTTAGCAAACTCACGATCTGTAATCTTCTGGTACTCCTCATAGGAGATAGCACTTAGAAGAATTGCTCTTGCTTTATGATGTTGTGAGTACAGCTTCTTTTGATCTGCAGACATCTCTGACCTTGGGATCTTTTTGCCATCTGCATCAACTGGACGCTCATAGCCATCCACAATAATATCCCAGAGATCTGCATCGAAACCCAGAAAGAAACTTTCCAGTCTATCTTTCCAATATTCGAACCTTTGACCATCGAACATAGGAGGCTTTGCGTTGTAACCATCTCTTTGAGTTTCACTGGTGGTGGCAGCCATTGTTTTTCACACCGGCCCGGATCACTGAACACTGTTAGGTGTGGTAATCAGAACTTGCGCTCTGATACCAATTGAAGGTATGAAAAACGGTAGAAAGGGGGGGTTTGAATAACGTTTTCAGTACAAAACTACCACCTTAAAGATTTTAACAAATCTTTTCGAGAACTAAGTGCAAAAGATAGAGATAGAAAAGCACACAAGGATTTTATCCTGGTTCACTTGATAAATCACTCAAGCTACTCCAGTCCACCCGTTAAGGTGATTTCTTCCTTCTTAGAATGAAGGCAATCCACTAATCAGGTAAGAGTTACAACTGCACTTGAAACCTACAAGTGACTAACAATTACACTGACTTAGCTCACACTAAGATTCACTCTCTTAGTCTTCTCTAGGATCCGATCAACCTTGATCTCCTAAAGGAAAATCAAACAACTGTTTGAGGTTGGTGTTTACAAGGGTTTGCTTCTGAATAAGCTGAGTGTAAACTAAGATAAATTACAAGATGAAAGAAAGCTTAGAATATTTTGAATATCTTGCGCGTGTGTTGCTTCTTGTATTCACTTCTCTTCTAGCCGCTTCTTTCAATCTTCAGCCTCTATATATACTCCAAGGATTAGGGTTGAGCGTTGCATGGGAAATGCTACCGTTGGAGGGCAGTTCTGGAAAATCCAGCTTCTGCTGTGGCTGAGAACGTTAGGTAGGTCGTCAGGAAGGTACACTTGCTTTTGTACTTGGATAGCGACTTGACCTTTTAACCTAGGAGACTTCTGATCAGAGGAATGCTTCGTATTGGAACTTGTGAAGCCGGTTGATCAGAGTCAGAGGGATAGCACAGATCCTCTGACCATTGTATCTTCTGATTCTGAACTCAGAGGGAAGAACATGGCCTTCAGAGTTTCTTGCTTCCGGACTTCAGAGTTTCCACTATTCAGCTTCTGGATCTTCAGAGTCTTCTACACCATCGGAACATCTGAACCTTCAGTGTTTCTTGGTTGTCAGAACTTCTGGATCATCAGAGCTTCTAGCGACTGAGTCCTCATCAGAGTTTGTATAGCTTCAGATCTTCTGAAGCTTTTCCACTGTTCATACTGAACATGGTGAATGCGAAAGCGTTGCTTGGGTTACCCTTTATACACAGTGCTTCTGATTTGTGTGAAATTGAGTCAGGGTCAGAGCCTGTAAATAGCACACTCAGAAAAACACGTTAGAGTACCACAATTGTTCATATCAAAAGGTTAACTTGTAATCATCAAAACATAGAGTTGTACTACTAGATCAAAACTTGATCTTACACCAGCATCCTGCCTGCAGGTAGCATTCGAAACGGGGCTCTGTCTGCTACGCTATAAGAAATAACGTTGTGCCCTCACTGTAAGACCTGGATTTTCAGAACAAGTTAAGTTTCCGACTCACACGTAGAAATAGTGTAAGCGTGACAGGAGTTTGACATTTGAGAAAGATTAATGAAGAAGAAAGTTCAGGAATTGCTTGAGGAATGTTGCGTAGCTGTTTTCGGAGTTAGTGCGAGTCGTCTGCACACCTGCCTTATGGCAAGCGTGTCCAGAATAGGCTATTTCGCTCTTAAAGCAACGTTTTGAGTGAGATTTCGAACTCTCGGAAAATTTAAAGATTCTTTTTATTTTTCCATCGACCAGCGTTTCATTTCGGAACTCTGGACTGTACGCACGATAGGTTTCACTTTTCGGATGTCCGCCGACGCTAATTTCTTTGCTTCGAAACCCTATTTTCGAGCAATGGATGAATACTTTTTCTATTCGGGACTTCTAACGAAGATTCCGTCCGCGTTGCCAGACTTGTTTCGACGTTTCCAATCTTTCTTCAGTTGGAAGTTTTGTCGTTTGAGCATCACAGCAAAAAGTAGTTTTTCGGGGCAGATTAACCGACACCGCTTTTGAGTTTTTCGATATCGTTTTTCCCAAATCCTAGATATTTGTTTTGAGTTCTGGAATTCCGACGCCAGAATCTCTCTTAGAATTTCACGGTGATCGTGCTGCAAAAATCGGAATCGCGAAATTTTCATTTTCCCGCGATTTCACCCGCCTATAAATAGCGCGAAAAAGCAAAATCCTCTCATTTTCTTTCCATTTGTGGCTGATTTCGTGGGGAGCAAGGGGGGAGGGGATTTCCGCGAAAACTTGACCAATCTTCGTGCAGTTCGTCCCTACTTCTAGGTATCGAGGTAACTATCATGAATCCTGCCTCTGATTTCTGTTTCTGCTGAGTTTCTGAAGTCGTTTCTGTGCTCTAAGTTTTGAGCTTTTTCTAAAATTGTCCGATTTCTCTGATTTCTCGCTTGGGTTATGTTCCTTATGTTCCCCTGAGTCTAAAACCTCTGTCAGTAAACTCTGATTGCGATTCAGTTGTCCAGGATCTGAAAAATTGACTCAAAACTCTTTTTGTCTCACATTTCGAAACTTTATTGTCGAAAAGACTTAATATGACTTCGTGCCTTTAGGATTTGTTGTCACGGATATCATGAGGATCGTTGCTGTCAAATTTGTTTTCAGAACTGATAACTTTGAAGTTTTGAGCCTTTATTTTGGACCAAAATGCCCCTGCGTAGTCGTATTTCGGCCCGATTGTCCGAAAATTGTTCTGAAGTTTCTTTGCCTTAGTTTTACCCTAAAACTACCTTGTAAACTGATTTGATCGAAGAAAAAGAGCCGAAGCCCTTTTCTCCTTTTGGCCGTGGGTTTTTCCTAAGGGGAGGGGAGTTTTTCGTTTTCGAAAACTTGTCCTTTCGTACCTGTTTGTCGTATTCTGAAGCTTTGATGCTTTGTCTATCGTTTATGTATTGTATTGCGATCGAACTAATCGATTTTGTGTGGATTCTGCTTTGTTTTTCCTCCGAGGTTCAGTTGAAGGAACTTTGGAAGTTTCAAGGCATTCCTGTGAAGGAGATTTGATTTGCGAAGCTGGATCAGCTCGAGGTTAGGGCAACTTACTATATATTAGCTATGACTGCATGATAGGCGTCGATAAATTCGACTTATGTTTTATCTGATGTTGTTTTTGATGATGAGTTGATGTTATGATGCTTTTCCATACTTGTGATGTTGTGCTTTTGTTGGATTGAGCGTTTTGACGCAATTTCGGAGTGGAGATTCATTGATCTGGTGATCTTTGATATTTCGGGTTGGATGAACAACCCTAGGCAAGTCCAAATGTGGGGTTTGAGACTTAGCCATATGTTGGAATTCTTAGACTTTCCCCGGGAAATGTATTTTGGGTGGTTGATCTTTGAAAACTTAGAATGATAGAGCTTTGAAAAACTAAAGACTTGGGAAACTTAGACTTTGAGAAATAAACTCATAACTTGACTAATTCGAATTGAAACAATTTTTATTAACGTTTAAGCATAGGAGAACTGAAGGGGAAAATATTTACGAAAGACGGGGAAAAGTCGACTTTGTTGTGGGTTTGGAGAGTTATCGGAATTGGGGGAAGCCACTAAGGTGAGCTATGGTGATGATTGAAAGTCACCGAGTACTCTAGTACTCTTGGGGATTGTTGTGGAGCCGTGTTGTATTGACCGACACCTAGTGCTCTTGTTGTTTGGGCTGTGTTGTATTGACCGACACTAGACCCTTGTGTATTCTGTGGATGGAGTTGTGTTGTATTGACCGACACTTACTCCGAGTTGTGTTGTATTGACCGACACTAACTCATGGGTTTGTTGAGATTGGGTTGTGAGCTAAACACTTTCGTGGTAAGGACGATTCGTTGTTTGGCTAACCACGTTGCATTCAATCGGGTGAATAACGGGAATGGTTCACCTGTGCATATCATGGTGAATAACGGGAATGGTTCACCTTGCATTAATGATGAATAACGGGAATGGTTCATCATTCGGTGAATAACGGGAATGGTTCACCAAGGATGAATAACGGGAATGGTTCATCCAGGATGGATTTCATCCAGGATGGATAACGGGAATGGTCCATCCATAGTGAAAATGCTTCACTTGTGGCGAACGGGAACGCGTCACAAATCCGGATACATATTGTGCATTTCACGCATACATTCATGCTGACTGAGATTGTGTGTTGTTTGTTTATTGAAGCAATGTTAGAGCCATAACATGCTAGGATTGTTTATATGTATATATATCAACATATATCTATACCCCATATCACATGTTGAGTGTATATCTACTTATTGCTGTGAGTTGACCCTAGCGCCTTGGCTTTGTTTGTATGTTTGTGTTTGGGCGGTCGGCCTGCTGCCAGATGTCGATGGCCGACTGGTGTTCGATGGTCTCTCCCTCGGGGGGGATCAGATATGAGCTTGTGGATCGGGATGCCCCCACCGCTTGGGTGATCGATGTTGTGGGTCATCGAGCGACGTACCGGGGAAGGGTCATGGAGGACCGGACTGACGAGTGTGAACATCTGACGAAAGAAGTTCTACGACGCATGGAGCTGAGCTTCAACTTGCCGTCTTCAGTTCGCCGAGGACTCGGATGTGTGAGCAGTTATGGGTTGGTAGAGTTAGGCAGGCGTCATATTTGTGTAGAGCTCTGATTCGTTTTGCTTTTGGGACGGGGTAGGTTCCCGACGCATGGCTTTTGTGTGGTTCTCTTATTGAGGGATCACAGTGAGTCAGTCGGACTATAAGAGTCTTTGCTTAGGCCATTTTGAGGCCGACTTTCTCCTAGTGGTTTGTAATTATGATTTTCTCACTCACACATCTGGATCTGTAACTATTTGCCTACGGGCACACTACTTGGAGTCACTGCGAGTGCGCGTGACGGGAGAGTGCAGCTGAGGTGGTACATGTGTATATATTTGTATATTGGTTAGTTAGTGTTGGGGTTATGTCTTTATTTCTCTATTGCTTGATTTAAAAGGAATCAAACGAAAAAAATTACCTGTTTTCAGCGTAAAGTCTATTTTTGGTTACTAAAGTGACACCTGGAAATCGGGGTGTTACATTGTGGTATCAGAGCTTAGTCGAGTCTTTTGGGAGTCTTTGGGGAATAGGTCTTCTGTGCTAGGTTGTGTGACTCTGCAAAGAGTGAAAATTGATTGTCTGCAGAGCGATTTTCGCTCTAATTGCTTGCGTTACTACTCAATCGGATTGAGTGGTTTGTCTAGTGCTACCGTATGGTTAGTACTAATCGGACGTTCGATGGGATATAGGATGGTGGATCTTAACCGGATGGCGGAGGCTACACGTGAGCATCATCAACGACTGATGGCGACAGCAATGTATCAATAAAGAGGAATGAACCGAATTGGAGCTGGGGGACCAATGAGGTCAGGTTCCCAAGGCTACAACGGAAGGAAGAGTTACCATAAGTGGGGACCATATCAGCGTTCCGAGGGAAGAAATCTTATCTCAAGAGAGTACAAACCGACGACTGCTGATACTGGGGGGGAAGCCAGTTGGTGACAAAGGAGTGACATGTACTCGTTGCAGAAAGTTTGGGCATTTTGCTAACAAATGCTCAGTGATTGGACGGAGATGCTTCAAGTGTAACCGAGAGGGGCATCTAGCTGTGAACTGCAAGACCAAAGAAAGTCTATGCTTCAATTGCAACCAACCGGGACATTTCTCCCAAGATTGCAAGGCACTCAGGGGCGAATCATCAGGGAATGTTGGGAAAGGAAAACAACTTGCTACAGAGGAAAGGATTCATATCAAGGGAGGAGCAAGAGTTGAGGAGTCGAACGAGGAAGAACGTGGGAACGATGGTAATATTTTAACTGTTCTCGTATTCTAGAATAACTTACTCTTTTATATTCAAGCGAGTGTGACGCGCCTAACTTGTATTTACTACTTAGACTATGATCCTATGATTATTATCCCTAGTAGGACCTTATTCGAAGTTGCTCGTGATTTAACTATAGAGGTTACACGAGATCTAGAATAGCACGCGGAGCTAGGGAGTTGTTTTACCGAGGCGTTGATAAGGAAGCTAGGATCTCAGGGAAATTCCTTATGGGTACGAATCGTAGGATTTTAGGGCGTTTAGTTTTGAAGCGGAGTCGTTAGAGGATCTTTCGGCAAAAGGGATTCATTCGACCGAGTGTTTCACCGTGGGGAGCGCCAGTGTTGTTAGTCAAGAAGAAGGACGGAAGGTCGAGATCGTGGGTGGATTATCGACAATTGAACAAGGCGACGATCAAGAACAGATACCCGTTGCCGAGGATAGATGATTTGATGGACCAACTACGAGGGGCTACCGTATTTTCCAAGATAGATTTGAGGTCAGGCTATCGTCGGATCAGAGTGAAGATTGAGGATATACCGAAGACTGCTTTAAGGACACGTTAAGGACACTACGAGTACCTAGTGATGCCGTTTGGAGTGACGAATGTACCTGCTGTTTTCATGGATTACATGAACCGCATCTTTCAGGAGTTCTTAGATCGGCGTGTGGTGGTGTTTATTGAGGACATATTGATCTATTCGAAGGACGCGAATAAACATGAAGGACATTTGCGCCAAGTTTTACAATTGTTGAGAGAGAAAAAGCTGTATGAGAACCCTTCCAAGTGTGAATTCTGGCTGGAGGAAGTCAATTTCTTAGGCCATGCTATCTCGAAGGAGGGCATAGCTGTGGATCCGGCGAAAGTGGAGACTGTTTTGGCTTGGGAGCAACCGAAGATGGTGACAGAGATCAGAAGTTCTGTGGATTTAGCTGGATATTATAGACGCTTCATTGAGGGATTTGCCAAGATTGTTGGACCTTTGACTCAATTGACGAGGAAGGATTAATCTTTTACATGGATTGAGGGTGTGTGGTTCCGTAGCAGAATCGTTAGGAACTTGATATCAGGATATTTGTGGTTACTGGATGTCAGGAACTCATTGTCTGTTCCAGTGGGTTTTTCTAAATTTCCACCTTCGATGTATTAGGCCTGATCAACCTAATATTGAGGGGGTGATATTCGGAATCACAGCTGATAATGGACCTTGATAGAAGGATGTGTAAGATGAATTTGAATTGATTGAGGATTAGTCGGATTTGGGAGGAAAGTTCGTGTTAAGCATTTGATTGTACAAGATTAAGATTTGAACCTTTGGAAGTTGATGATTTTCGTATAGACATTGATTGGTTAGTTCGTGTGATTACTCCAAGTAGAGGTAGACTAAGCCAATAGAATTGATGTTGGAAAATCTTTAAGTATTTTCTCGGAAGTTATGAAGTCATAGGTTATGTGATTTCTGACGTGGGATTATTAGAGATTAGATAGGTTGGATTTAATATCCGGTTATAGATGATTGTTTGATGGTAGCGAGATTGAGAAGAATTAACTCTGAACTAGATTGTTATAGTCGAGTTCGAGGAATAAGTTTTGCTAAGCGTTGGATTAATATGTGGAGACATTATAGTCTTAAGAGATGAATTTTCGCTTGAAAAGTGTTGAATTAATGATTAAGTTGGAGAAAGAAAGTTTTAGCATAAGTTGAATACTTGAGGTTGGTGATATGGATTCCAAGGAAATATGCTGAGATTACTAAGTGAGATTTACTAAGTTGGATTGAAATCTTAGGGTTAAGATTGAATCTTGAGAGTCGAGAATCGCATACGAGTAAGAGATCTTACAGTTGTAGCTGTGACAATAGGAGTTGAATCTTAGAAGAATGAAGACCTGGAGATGGGTTTCGGGTTAAGACCATTGAGGTATAATATAAGAGTGATCTTGAAGTAAATGAATCTTGGGTTGTGTAGGGTCATAAGGTTGGTTATAAGTTGGTGATCGATTGATGTTGATCATGAGGTTGCAGACATAATGAGCCATGTGATATGATTTGAATGATGTTAGCATAATAAGTTGTGGATGTGAAAGCATGACGACACTGGTCAGGTCGTTTGGGTAAGTGAAGGAGTTATAGTTTTTAAGAAACGGATATTCATTTAAGAAGTATTGAAGGATTAAAGGACATTAGAGGACCAAACTTGGAGAAGGTTTAGGTTTTAAATCTATGAATGTCTGTCTAAGGTGTGAAGGACTCAAAGTTTGTCAGAATTTGATTGGGAGATTAAGAAGTTGATTGACGAGATGGTGGTTGAGTCCCAAAAGGAGGGTGTTGGTGTTAAGATGAATACTTGAAGTTGTTATGTTTGGACAAGTTTCTTAGAGCTTAAGAGTGGATGAAACTTTGTTATGGATTTTGATGATGCATATTACGGTTAACAAGTGAATTTTACTAAGGTTGAATGAGAATCCTAGGGCTAAGGTTGACCTAGTGAGCTGAGATTCATGTACACATACGAGATTTAGTGGTGTTAGCGGTTACGATAGAGTTAAATCTCAGAATGTTGAAGGATCGGATGATAAGATGGCTAGTTAAGTCCCTTGAGGTATAGTTATGATGTAATCTACTAGAGGATAAGTCTCGATTTATGCGAAGTGTTAGGGATTTCAGTAAGTGTAAATAGGTTTGAGTGAGGGAAGTTCTAAGGAAGAAGACGATAATAATGGATTGTTAGATATTAAGAAGAGGATTATCTTATAAGTTGTTGGTAACTTGATGTTGAAGGGGATAAGATTAGTGAAGGACAAGAAATAAGGACATAAGTCGATTTTTAATTCGAATGGTGACTAAGTAGGAGATTGATTTCATTGTGCGAGTGATGATAGTTACGAAGTTGGATGTGACGTTAATGGACTATTAGATTCCAACGCAATGTTTCGTCTAAGAGTTATCGAACGAACAAGTGATGGACTGTAGATGAAGATCACGAGGACAAGTTGAGTATCTACTTTGAGATGACAGAGAGGCACTGAGTTTAAGAAGAATTCCGGACGACCGAAAGTAAAGAAGTAAGTGGCTAAGGTTGTGCGACTGCACGGAATGCCAACCGGTATCATTTCAAGCAGAGGTCCGACGCAAGTAATCGAGTCAGACGACATGAGGTTGAATGATGTTTTGTCTTTTGAGACGCCGATAGTTAGCAGTGGGGATAGAAGAGTGAAACAGTTAAGGGGAAGGCAGATTGCTTAAGTAAAGATTTTGAGGAACAATGACACAGGCACTACTACATGGGAATTGGAAGATAAGATCAAGGAACTGTATTCCAAACTTTTTGCAGAGCTCTGAGTTTCGAGGACGAAACTTTCTTTTTGGAGGGGAGTATTGTAAGACCTGGATTTTCAGAACAAGTTAAGTTTCCGACTCACACGTAGAAATAGTGTAAGCGTGACAGGAGTTTGACATTTGAGAAAGATTAATGAAGAAGAAAGTTCAGGAATTGCTTGAGGAATGTTGCGTAGCTGTTTTCGGAGTTAGTGCGAGTCGTCTGCACACCTGCCTTATGGCAAGCGTGTCCAGAATAGGCTATTTCGCTCTTAAAGCAACGTTTTGAGTGAGATTTCGAACTCTCGGAAAATTTAAAGATTCTTTTTATTTTTCCATCGACCAGCGTTTCATTTCGGAACTCTGGACTGTACGCACGATAGGTTTCACTTTTCGGATGTCCGCCGACGCTAATTTCTTTGCTTCGAAACCCTATTTTCGAGCAATGGATGAATACTTTTTCTATTCGGGACTTCTAACGAAGATTCCGTCCGCGTTGCCAGACTTGTTTCGACGTTTCCAATCTTTCTTCAGTTGGAAGTTTTGTCGTTTGAGCATCACAGCAAAAAGTAGTTTTTCGGGGCAGATTAACCGACACCGCTTTTGAGTTTTTCGATATCGTTTTTCCCAAATCCTAGATATTTGTTTTGAGTTCTGGAATTCCGACGCCAGAATCTCTCTTAGAATTTCACGGTGATCGTGCTGCAAAAATCGGAATCGCGAAATTTTCATTTTCCCGCGATTTCACCCGCCTATAAATAGCGCGAAAAAGCAAAATCCTCTCATTTTCTTTCCATTTGTGGCTGATTTCGTGGGGAGCAAGGGGGGAGGGGATTTCCGCGAAAACTTGACCAATCTTCGTGCAGTTCGTCCCTACTTCTAGGTATCGAGGTAACTATCATGAATCCTGCCTCTGATTTCTGTTTCTGCTGAGTTTCTGAAGTCGTTTCTGTGCTCTAAGTTTTGAGCTTTTTCTAAAATTGTCCGATTTCTCTGATTTCTCGCTTGGGTTATGTTCCTTATGTTCCCCTGAGTCTAAAACCTCTGTCAGTAAACTCTGATTGCGATTCAGTTGTCCAGGATCTGAAAAATTGACTCAAAACTCTTTTTGTCTCACATTTCGAAACTTTATTGTCGAAAAGACTTAATATGACTTCGTGCCTTTAGGATTTGTTGTCACGGATATCATGAGGATCGTTGCTGTCAAATTTGTTTTCAGAACTGATAACTTTGAAGTTTTGAGCCTTTATTTTGGACCAAAATGCCCCTGCGTAGTCGTATTTCGGCCCGATTGTCCGAAAATTGTTCTGACAGTTTCTTTGCCTTAGTTTTACCCTAAAACTACCTTGTAAACTGATTTGATCGAAGAAAAAGAGCCGAAGCCCTTTTCTCCTTTTGGCCGTGGGTTTTTCCTAAGGGGAGGGGAGTTTTTCGTTTTCGAAAACTTGTCCTTTCGTACCTGTTTGTCGTATTCTGAAGCTTTGATGCTTTGTCTATCGTTTATGTATTGTATTGCGATCGAACTAATCGATTTTGTGTGGATTCTGCTTTGTTTTTCCTCCGAGGTTCAGTTGAAGGAACTTTGGAAGTTTCAAGGCATTCCTGTGAAGGAGATTTGATTTGCGAAGCTGGATCAGCTCGAGGTTAGGGCAACTTACTATATATTAGCTATGACTGCATGATAGGCGTCGATAAATTCGACTTATGTTTTATCTGATGTTGTTTTTGATGATGAGTTGATGTTATGATGCTTTTCCATACTTGTGATGTTGTGCTTTTGTTGGATTGAGCGTTTTGACGCAATTTCGGAGTGGAGATTCATTGATCTGGTGATCTTTGATATTTCGGGTTGGATGAACAACCCTAGGCAAGTCCAAATGTGGGGTTTGAGACTTAGCCATATGTTGGAATTCTTAGACTTTCCCCGGGAAATGTATTTTGGGTGGTTGATCTTTGAAAACTTAGAATGATAGAGCTTTGAAAAACTAAAGACTTGGGAAACTTAGACTTTGAGAAATAAACTCATAACTTGACTAATTCGAATTGAAACAATTTTTATTAACGTTTAAGCATAGGAGAACTGAAGGGGAAAATATTTACGAAAGACGGGGAAAAGTCGACTTTGTTGTGGGTTTGGAGAGTTATCGGAATTGGGGGAAGCCACTAAGGTGAGCTATGGTGATGATTGAAAGTCACCGAGTACTCTAGTACTCTTGGGGATTGTTGTGGAGCCGTGTTGTATTGACCGACACCTAGTGCTCTTGTTGTTTGGGCTGTGTTGTATTGACCGACACTAGACCCTTGTGTATTCTGTGGATGGAGTTGTGTTGTATTGACCGACACTTACTCCGAGTTGTGTTGTATTGACCGACACTAACTCATGGGTTTGTTGAGATTGGGTTGTGAGCTAAACACTTTCGTGGTAAGGACGATTCGTTGTTTGGCTAACCACGTTGCATTCAATCGGGTGAATAACGGGAATGGTTCACCTGTGCATATCATGGTGAATAACGGGAATGGTTCACCTTGCATTAATGATGAATAACGGGAATGGTTCATCATTCGGTGAATAACGGGAATGGTTCACCAAGGATGAATAACGGGAATGGTTCATCCAGGATGGATTTCATCCAGGATGGATAACGGGAATGGTCCATCCATAGTGAAAATGCTTCACTTGTGGCGAACGGGAACGCGTCACAAATCCGGATACATATTGTGCATTTCACGCATACATTCATGCTGACTGAGATTGTGTGTTGTTTGTTTATTGAAGCAATGTTAGAGCCATAACATGCTAGGATTGTTTATATGTATATATATCAACATATATCTATACCCCATATCACATGTTGAGTGTATATCTACTTATTGCTGTGAGTTGACCCTAGCGCCTTGGCTTTGTTTGTATGTTTGTGTTTGGGCGGTCGGCCTGCTGCCAGATGTCGATGGCCGACTGGTGTTCGATGGTCTCTCCCTCGGGGGGGATCAGATATGAGCTTGTGGATCGGGATGCCCCCACCGCTTGGGTGATCGATGTTGTGGGTCATCGAGCGACGTACCGGGGAAGGGTCATGGAGGACCGGACTGACGAGTGTGAACATCTGACGAAAGAAGTTCTACGACGCATGGAGCTGAGCTTCAACTTGCCGTCTTCAGTTCGCCGAGGACTCGGATGTGTGAGCTGTAACACCCCGATTTCCAGGTGTCACTTTAGTAACCAAAAAAAATAAACTTTACGCGGAAAAACAGGTAATTTTTTTTTCTTTCCTTTAATCAAGGCGATAAAGAATTAGAGACAACACCCAACAACTAAACTAACCGATATACAAATATATACATCTGTACAGCCTCGGCTGCACTCCATGTCACGCGAAGCCGCAGTGACTTCAAAGTAATACGCCCGCAGGCAAATATACAAACCAGAACTGTGAGTAAAAGTATCCAAATACAGTTATCCAAGAGAAAGTCGGCACTCAAAAATGGCCTGAAAGGAAGACCCCTATACTCCGACAGACTCTCTGTGATCCTCCTCAAAAGAACCACACAAAAAGCCACACATCGGAACCTACCCTGTCCCAAAAAGAAACTGACGATCAGAGCTCTACACAAAAAATGTCACTAATCCTAACCTACCCTCCCAGCTCAGCTCACCAATCATCCTCCTCCTCATCGCTGCTCGGCGAGTAGCTCTCCCCACTGCTCTCGGAGTCAGAGTCGGAATCCACCGTAATCATCTCGGTGTCCAAATCCATAACCTCCCTCCTCACTGTCCTGCGCACCGCCCTAGTCGAGCCGGTCTCCACATCCACCTCTCCTGTGAGAACATCCTCCTCCTCCACCCTCATCAAGGGGTCCACACGGTAGCCGTGCGGTGAAGAGAAAGATAAGAGACGTGAGACAGATGGGACAACAGACTCCCTCCTCGGCTGTACGAGCCTAGAGGACGACGCCACGTCGGTAGAAGCGATGGCAGTAGCCGGAGGTGGCATAACAGATATAGCAGCATCAGCAGGCTCGATCTCCTCTGGGTCCTCCTCAACAGAAGGTGAAGTCGGAGGTGGTGCAGGTGGTGCATGTCCAGTGCCTGGTCCACAATGAACTGAGGGCGGCAAGTCAAAACTCAGCTCCATACGCCGTAACACTCCGCTCGTCAGGCGTCCTCGCTCATCCGTCCGGTCCTCCATGACCCTTCCCCTATACGTCGCCCGGTGACCAGCCACATCGATCACCCAAGCGGTGGGGGCATCCCTATCCAGCAACTCATATCTGATCCCCCCCGAGGGAGAGACCGTCGAGAACCAGTCGGCCATCGACATCTGGCAGCAGGCCGACCGCCCAAAGACAAACATACAAACAAAGCCAAGGCGCTAGGGTCAACTCACAGCAATAAGTACATATACACACAACATGTGACAGGGTATATATATATATATATATAAGTTGTTATATAAGCATATAAGTAATCCTAGCATGTTATGGCTCTAACACTACTTCAATAAACAAACAGCACACAGTCTCAGTCAGCATGAATGTATGCGTGAATGCACAATATGAATCCGGATTTGTGACGCGTTCCCGTTCGCCACAAGTGAAGCATTTTCACTATGGATGGACCATTCCCGTTATCCATCCTGGATGAAATCCATCCTGGATGAACCATTCCCGTTATTCATCCTTGGTGAACCATTCCCGTTATTCACCGAATGATGAACCATTCCCGTTATTCATCATTAATGCAAGGTGAACCATTCCCGTTATTCACCATGATATGCACAGGTGAACCATTCCCGTTATTCACCCGATTGAATGCAACGTGGTTAGCCAAACAACGAATCGCCCTTACCACGAAAGTGTCTAGCTCACAACCCAATCTCAACCAAACCCAATGAGTTAGTGTCGGTCAATACAACACAACTCCAACAAGAAAACACAAGGGTCTAGTGTCGGTCAATACAATACAGCCCAAACAACAAGAGCACTAGGTGTCGGTCAATACAACACGGCTCCACAACACTCCCCAAGAGTACTAAGTACTCGGTGACTTCAATCATCACCATAGCTCACCTTAGTGGTTTTCCCCAATTCCGATAACTCTCAGCAAAGGTCGACTTTTCCCCGTCTTTCGTAAATATTTTCCCCTTCAGTTCTCCTATGCTTAAACGTTAATAAAAATTGTTTCAATTCGAATTAGTCAAGTTATGAGTTTATTTCTCAAAGTCTAAGTTTCCCAAGTCTTTAGTTTTTCAAAGCTCTATCATTCTAAGTTTTCAAAGATCAACCACCCAAAATACATTTCCCGGGGAAAGTCTAAGAATTCCAACATATGGCTAAGTCTCAAACCCCACATTTGGACTTGCCTAGGGTTGTTCATCCAACCCGAAACATCAAAGATCACCAGATCAATGAATCTCCACTCCGAAATTGCGTCAAAACGCTCAATCCAACAAAGCACAACATCACAACATCAGTTCATCAACATAATCAACATCAAAGTAAAGCATAAGTCGAATTGATCGACGCCTATCATGCATTCATAGCTAATATATATGTAAGTTGCCCTAACCTCGAGCTGTTCCAGCTTCGAAATCAAGGTTGTCCTCAAACAGTTGCTCTGAATATTCCAAAGTTCCTTCAACTGAACCTCGGAGAAAAACAAAGCAGAATTCAAACAAAATCGATTAGTTCGATCGTAAAACAATACATAAACGATAGACAAAGCATCAAAGCTTCAGAATACGACAACCGTGTACGAAAGGACAAGTTTTCGAAAACGAAAAACTCCCCTCCCCTTAGGAAAACCCACGGCCATAAGGAGAAAAGGGCTTCGGCTCTTTTTCTTCGATCAAATCAGTTTACAAGGTAGTTTTAGAGTAAAACTAAAGCAAAGAAACTGTCAGAACAATTTTCGGACAATCGGGCCGAAATACGACTACGCAGGGGCATTTTGGTCCAAAATAAAGGCTCAAAACTTCAAAGTTATCAGTTCTGAAAACAAATTTGACAGCAACGATCCTCATGACATCCGTGACAACAAATCCTAAAGGCACGAAGTCAGATTAAGTCTTTACGACAATAAAGTTTCGAAATGTGAGAAAAAAAGAGTTTTGAGTCAATTTTTCAGATCCTGGACAAATGAATCGCAATCAGAGTTTACTGACAGAGGTTTTAGACTCAGGGAAACATAAGGAACATAACCCAAGCGAGAAATCAGAGAAATCGGACAATTTTAGAAAAAGCTCAAAACTTAGAGCACAGAAACGGCTTCAGAAACGCAACAGAAACAACAATCAGAGGCAGGATTCATGATAGTTACCTCGATACCTATAAGTAGGGACGAACTGCACGAAGATTGGTCAAGGTTTCGCGAAATCTCCTTCTCCCCCCAAGCTCTCCACAATCTCGGCCAAAATGGTGAAAATGAAGAGGATATTAGCTTTTTCGCCTATTTATAGGCGGGCGAAATCGCGGGAAAATGAAAATTTCGCGATTCCGATTTTTGCAGCACGATCACCGAGAAATTCTAAGAGAGATTCTGGCGTCAGAAATCCAGAACTCAAAACAAACATCTAAGATTTGGGAAAAACGATATCGAAAAACTCAAAAGCGGTGTCGGTTAATCTGCCCCGAAAAACTACTTTTTGCTGTGATGCTCAGACGACAAAACTTCCAACAGAAGAAAGATTGGAAATGTCGAAACAAGTCTGGCAACGCGGACGGAATCTTCGTTAGAAGTCCCGAATAGAAAAAGTCTTCATCCATTGCTCGAAAATAGGGTTTCGAAGCAAGGAAATTAGCATCGGCGGACATCCGAAAAGTGAAACCTATCGTGCGTACAGTCCAGAGTTCCGAAATGAAACGCTGGTCGATGGAAAAATAAAGAGAATCTTTAAATTTTCCGAGAGTTCGAAATCTCACTTAAAACGTTGCTTTAAGAGCGAAATAGCCTATTCTGGACACGCTCGCCATAAGGCAGGTGTGCAGACGACTCGCACTAACTCCGAAAACAACTACGCAACATTCCTCAAGCAATTCCTGAACTTTCTTCTTCATTAATCTTCCTCAAATATCAAACTCCTGTCACGCTTACACTGATCCTACGCGTGAGTCGGAAACTAGCTTGTTCTGAAAATTCAGGTCTTACATGAGCAGTTATGGGTTGGTAGAGTTAGGCAGGCGTCATATTTGTGTAGAGCTCTGATTCGTTTTGCTTTTGGGACGGGGTAGGTTCCCGACGCATGGCTTTTGTGTGGTTCTCTTATTAAGGGATCACAGTGAGTCAGTCGGACTATAAGAGTCTTTGCTTAGGCCATTTTGAGGCCGACTTTCTCCTAGTGGTTTGTAATTATGATTTTCTCACTCACACATCTGGATCTGTAACTATTTGCCTACGGGCACACTACTTGGAGTCACTGCGAGTGCGCGTGACGGGAGAGTGCAGCTGAGGTGGTACATGTGTATATATTTGTATATTGGTTAGTTAGTGTTGGGGTTATGTCTTTATTTCTCTATTGCTTGATTTAAAAGGAATCAAACGAAAAAAATTACCTGTTTTCAGCGTAAAGTCTATTTTTGGTTACTAAAGTGACACCTGGAAATCGGGGTGTTACACTCACTAACACCAATTGGTTTTGGCGTAGTGGTAAGCGCGTGATCCTACACTTTTATCGATCATGATGCAATCCTTAAACTTTTCCTGAACTTTCTCCTTCATAAATTTATTTCATTTAGTAACTCTTGTTCAGGTTTCCCTTCACAATGCATCAACCCTAATCGTGAATGAGATTTTATTTACTTGGCATAAGTTTAAAAATTTGGGTCTTACAATCTACACTTGGAAATTTCCTATCAACGAACGGACAGAGTAACGTTACTAATCGGACAATCGAATCGATCATAAGCATATCCCCTTGTTGATCACGAAATTCCCCCCAAAAACCTTGAAAATCCAAAATCATTTCTTTCATAAGATCTAACATTCTTTTCTAAAACATTTTGCTTGAAGATCGTAAGAACACTTGAAGAACTTTCGAAGAAAAAACATAAGTTTCGCATAGATTCAATCCTCCCAAGATCAAAACCTCCTTTATAAAATCCTTTGTTTGAAGGTCATAAGAACATCAAGAACTTCTTTTATGAAAACCCTCAAATTGATAAACATCTCTAAGCAACTTGATTAAAATCATTCTCTTCTGGATTTGGCAGATCAGCTTAAGCTGCAACCACAGAGCATATTGAGAATGACCTTGCTCAAGGCTTAGAAACAAAACTAACCTAAGAAAAAGAAAAATAAAATAAAGACCAGAGAGGGAGAGAGAGCTCAAACAAATGCAGAGGAGAGGAGAGCTCTTGGTGTGAAGAAATGAGAGGGGGAAATGCTCTATTTATTGTGAGGGGTGAGAGCCAAGCATTAAATGCTTTTCTTTCTCCCCAAGGAGCAGCCCAAACCCACGAAATACTCAGCCCATATATATTCAGCCCTCAAATTTAGGTTTATTTCCTAATTAAACCCTTAAGAAAATAGCATTTAAATCCCTAATCATTTAAAATAAATAAATCTGAATCACAAGGGTTTTCAATCAGATTTGGAGAGATCCCTGAAAGTTTAAAAAAATTAGAAATCAATCCCCCATCAATTAGAAAGTCAAAGAATCAAATCCCTAATATCTCTCCTTCATAAAACCTAGCTAAAAAAGGAAATTATTTGCAAAAGTATTTTCTTTTCTTCCTCTACTAGGTTTGGCCAACCACACACACCTCATGCTCAGATTTTTCACCAAAATTTTTTAAAATAATAATTTAAATAAAAACCTCAAAATAATTAATGCATTAAATGCACAATTTCCCTCCTAAATGCATCAAAACTTCAAATTTTAAAAATAAAAATCCTTATCAATGACTTTGGTTCCAAAAATTCGTGCTTCAGCTCCATGATGCCTCAAAATATTTTTCAGAATTAATTTTGATTTTAAACCATAGGTTAAAATTATTTAAATAAAACCCCATTTTATTTAATTAAAATCTTCAAAAATAAAACCAAGAAATATTCTCTCTTAGAATATTCTTAAAATCATGCCCAGCACCTCCTCATAAGGTGCGGCCCACGAAATCGTCTTCGTCGACTCGATTCGCCAACTCATCGCTACTGTCGGGCCGATTTTGACCTAAAACTCGCTGTCGCCGAACCTAGCAATATTATAGTCAATACGCTCGTATCGTCGCATATATCGATGTATACAGGTTTCTAAGACTTAACATTGCCTCTAATAATCAATCACCTTTTAAAAAGACATAAAATCACACATAGCTCAAGTAATTCACAAAATATTATTAAATAATATTCTTAAAATAGTATGCCCTAAAACCGGGTCTTACAAAGCGGAAGATCGGGCTTGGATGGCCGACGCATCCGGAGTCCGACGTATTTATCTCGGCGATGCGAAGCTCACAGCTCGAAGCGTACACAGAGACATCATGGAATCGCAACGTATGGTGGGTGGAGTGATCACGATACCATACGCAACTCCACGATTCTGTTTTCCAAAGGACGAAGGCTCAAGAGTATCTTCAATAGAGTTGGATCCTTCAGTTAATTAAATGCAAGTATTATTTCAGTTAATTTCACACATGGGTGTGAGTACTGTTTCTTTTTAATTAAATGCAAGTATTATTTCAGTTATTCGGTTCTTTGTATTTAGACGTTTCCAATTAAACGCGCGTATGGTTTATTAAAAGGTAATGGTTAAGAGTTTTCTTAAAATGAACCTTTTTCATTTAATTAAAGATTAATAATTGAAACGAGGAAAATTATTTACGAAAATTGTGACTTTTGGATTACTATGTGACACTCGAGAAATCGGGGTGTTACATCATCACTGTGGAAAACAGGGACATATAACACCATATTGCTACAAACTGTATGGAGCTCCACAGTATTGGAAACCCACACAGAAATATGTGTAGATTAGAAGGAGAGAATGGCAACCTAAAAACAATGTCACTACTCTTGTCGTTTATACTTCTCTGAGGGCATCATCAAAGGAGGATTGGTACTTTGACAGTGAATGTTCCAGGCACATGACAGGAGTGAAGATGTATCTAGACAATATCAAGCCACATTCAACTAGTTTTGTCACTTTTGGTGATGGAGCAAAATGGAAGATTAAAGGTTCAAGCAAGATTGGTAGTAGTGACTCTCCAAAGCTGAATAATGTGCTACTGGTAGAAGGACTGTAAGACCCTAACCTTTACTATGTAATGCTTAAGTGATTTATTCAATAAAAATGAAGTTTGTAGTGAAGTTTGACTTTATTGCTAATCTGCATAGGAGACTCATTTCTATTGGGTCTAGAATAGCCAATGCCATGCATTCCATTTCTGCTTACGCCATAGATCATTGAAGCCATTAAGCTTTTGTCTACGCTTTTAGCCAGAAATCTTTGAAAGGATCTTTCATATTTAGATTCATTTTTACTATCAGAGGCATCACAAGCAACTACTTCTTCTAACTTAGCAATCTGGTTCTTAAGCACAAAGTTAGAATTCACTAAAGCATGATTATCATTTTTCAATTTAGAAATAATTTTCTCATGTTCAGAAGGAGTCTTAGAAGCAGCAGAGAAATCCTTTTTCAACTTATTATGCTTAGTTAATAAAGATTTATACTTATCCATTATATCAGATAAAGCATGTTTTAATTCAGAGGTTGAGAAAGAAGCGAATACCTCATTTTCATCGTCTGAGTTAGGATCTTCTTCTGATGCTGAGTCAGAGTCAGTTGCATCTTTTGACTCTGCTTCTTTGTATTTGAAAATAGCCATGAGTCCTTGAACTTCACCATCAGAGTCAACATCCTCTGACTCTGATTCGTCAAAAGTCACCATCAGACTTTTCTTTGTTTTGAAGTGCTTCTTTGGCTTCTTGTCCTTTTTCAGCTTTGGACAGTCACTCTTGTAGTGCCCTGATTCTTTGCACTCGAAACATGTGACTTCCTTGATTGAGGACTTCTTCTGGCCTGATGAGGATTCAAACTTTCCTTTGGACTTTCCAGAGCCTCTGTACTTGCTCTGCCTGTGCTTCCAAATGCGGTTGAGTCTTTTGGAGATCAGAGTCAGCTCATCTTCATCAGAATCTTCTGATGCTTCTTCAGATTCTTCTGCTTCAGCTTGGAGAGCTTTTGACTTCTCAGATTTAGCCTTCTCAAATTTGGATTTCAAGGCTATAGATTTCTTCCTCAGATCCTGCATCTCTGAGCGCTTCAGCTCATGACATTTCAGTATGCTGATGAGTTCTTCTATACTCATACGCTCAACATCTCTCGTAAGCTCTATTGAAGTCACTAAAGGCATCCAGCTTTCAGGAAGACTTCTGATGACCCTTATGACATGATCTTTAGTAGTGTAGCTTTTGTTGAGAGGTCTTATTCCAACGACAAGCAACTGAAATCTGGAAAACATATCCTCAATGGACTCGTTGGGTTCCATGATGAAGGATTCATATTTCTTGATCAAGGACAGCGCCTTTGATTCTTTCACTTTCTTGTTTCCTTCATGAGACATCTTCAAGTATTCAAAGATGCCCTTGGCAAACTCACGATCTGTGATCTTCTGGTACTCTTCATAAGAAATAGCACTAAGAAGAATAACTCTAGCTTTGTGGTGCTGTGAGTAAAGCTTCTTTTGCTCAGCAGTCATCTCTGATCTGGAGATCTTCTTGCCATCTGCATCAACTGGACGCTCAGAGATCTGCATCGAAGCCCTGAAAGAAACTTTCAATTCTGTCTTTCCAATATTCGAACCTTTGACCATCGAACATGGGAGGCTTTGCATTGTAACCATCTTTTTGCATTTCACTGGTGGTAGCCATTTTTTTTTCACACCGGCTCGGATCACTGAACACTGTTAGGTGTGGTAATCAGAACTTGCGCTCTGATACCAATTGAAGGTATGAAAAACGGTAGAAAGGGGGGGTTTGAATAGCGTTTTCAGAATAAAACTTCCACCTTAAGATTTTAGCAAATCTTTCAAGACACAAGTAAAGTGCTTATGATAAGAGATTAGAAAAGCACACAAGGATTTTATCCTGGTTCACTTGATGAATCACTCAAGCTAGTCCAGTCCACCCGTGAAGGTGATTTCTTCCTTCTTAGAATGAAGGCAATCCACTAATCAGAGAATTGTTACAACTGCACTTGAAACCTACAAGTGACTAACAATACACTGACTTAGCTCACACTAAGATTCACTCTCTTAGTCTTCTCTAGTATCCGATCAACCTTGATCTCCTAAAGGTAAACTAAACAACTGTTTAAGAATTATTGTTTACAAAGAAATTGCTTCTTAAAAGCTTGTAGTAAACACAATGAATTCAATGAAGAAAGAATGCTTAGAGGATTTGAATATAGCTTGCGCGTATGAGATTCTTCCAACCGCATCTTTCAATCTTCATCCTCTATATATACTCCATGGATTAGGGTTTGAACACTACATGGGAATGCTACCGTTCGAGGGCAGATCTGGAATTTCCAGTTTCTGCAGTGGCTGAGAATGTTAGGTTAGGTCGTCAGGATAGTACATTTGCTTTTGTACTTTAGATAGTGACTTGACCTTTAACCTAGTAGACTTCTGATCAAAGGAATGCTTCGTGTTGGCACTTGTGAAGCTTGTTGATCAGAGTCGGAGGGAAGCATGGATCCTCTAACCATTGTACCTTCTGATTCTGAACTTAGAGGAGAAGTACTTGGTCTTCAGAGCCAGTTTGCTTCTGGACTTCAGAGTCTTCACTTTTCAGCTTTTGGATCTTCAGAGTCATCCACACCATCAGAACATCTGAACCTTCAGAGTATCTGAGTTGTCAGAATGTCTGGATCTTCAGAACTTCAAGTGAGCTGAGTCCTTATCAGAGCTTGATTGACTTCAGATCTTCTGAAGCTTTTCTACTGTTCAGCTTGAACATAGATATTTCGAAAGCGTTGCTAGGGTTACTCTTTAAGCACAGTGCTTCTGATTTGTGTGAGATTAAGATAAGGTCAGGGCCTGTTAAGAGCACACTCAGAAAACACGTTAGAGTACCATAATTGTTCATACTAAAATGTTAACTTGTAATCATCAAAACATAGAGTTGTACTACTATATCAAAACTTGATCTTACCATCTCCCCCTTTTTGATGATGACAAAACCAAGTATTTTGATGAACAATTCTTAAACAATAAACTGAATTCACTCAGAGTTTAGAGAAATAGAATTTAGACTTATCCTGATGTGAATGGTTTATTTTGCTCATTCTGAATCCAATTCACAGCTTGATTCTGAGCTTAGCTCCCCCTAAATCTCAGACTTAATGAAAACATTAGTAATGTCTAGATTCTGAGCTAAATAATATAGAAGTTCAGAGTGAAAACGCATGACATAGATGAAATGAAATAATCAGAGCGCATAAGTATTTAGAGTCACGAATAGGGTATCAGAGTCAACTAAAAACACTTCAGAAGAAGTGAAATATATTCCTTGTATTTGCCCAGTGACATATCTATGGTCATAACAGTGGAACTCTTAAATTCTCCAAAAACAAAAATCACACTAATCAGCATATACATCAAAAACTGGGTTATACTCCCCCTTTTTGTCATAAGCAAAAAGCTTGGGGTGTGAAAAACTTAGCTTGAAGTATAAGGTACTCCCCCTTAAAGAAGGACTAAGTTCAAAAAGATGGAGAATTAATTAATGATGAAAAAGAGATTAGCGAATTAAAGAAAGGAATTAATGCATGGGTAGAACGTTTACCACCGGCCACGAGAGTAAAGAGAAGCTTCAGTTACCAATACTCTATCCTCGAGAAACAGCAGTTGCAATAACTTCCGGAGAGAAAATGAGGCTTATATAAAGCGATTAGAAACACAGTAAGCTTCACAACAAGATCAATTCCAAAAAAATGGCATCGTACATCGTTGCATTAGAAGAGCTCAGAAAGAAGGCCTTCGAAGAAGATTTGTTCATGAATATTAGGCATCCAGATGGTTCAAGAACCATACATGAGCTTATCACAACGCTGCTAGAAGAGGATCTTAGTCCAAAACTGGAGAAAGATCTGAAGGAGTTCCTCTGCTTCGTGGAGGAGATTCAGGAGCTGTGCCAGCTGGAGCTGAATCTGCTGGAAGAAAAAGAAGCAGTGGAGAAGGTTCTGGAGACGATGGAAGAGGGTCTGGAGAGGGATGAGCAGAGCAAAAGGCTCGGCAACATAGAGTACACACTCGATCGTCTGGAGAAAGAGAGAGTGGAGCAGAGGCAAGAATGTAGGAGAATGAGGAAGGATCCTCCATTCTAGAGTAATGTAGATGTATGAAGAATATAATATGTAATATTTTGGCTATATATAAAAAGAGAAAATTTCCAGATATGTGTTATGTAAATGCAATAAGAAACATATCATAAATAAACACATAATGCAATAAATAGATATAAAACATAGAAGCAGATAACTTAAAGTTAAGAAAAGAAAAAAAAAACCAAAAGTTTATCAATTAAAGAAGAAAACGATAGAGATCCTAAAACTAAGGTTTGGCCTTGCGACGCAGGAGCTCTTGAATTGCTTCATTCATACTGAACAGGAGAGTCTCATGAGTGTTAAGACGTTGTTCCAAAATGGCAAGTCCGGAAGAACTTGGCTGAGTAGAAGTAGATGGAACATCCTGAGCAGAGTGAGGAGCTTGAGTGGATTGTGAAGCAGCACTTGTGAAGGGTACTGGTGCAAGAACTTGACCTCTGAGAGCATCAGCTTCAGCCTGTAGCCTTTCAGCTTCTTTCAGAGCTTCCAACTTTGCATTCTCAATTTGTTCAGCTTCTAGACGTGCAGCTTCTTCTGCTTGTTCTTTCTTCTTTCTTGCTTCCTGTTGGTCAATCTGCAAGTGCACAGATATCTCCAGGTTTTAATTTATCGAACCACAGGGAATTGGAATGTGAATTCAGTTTAAGAGTCAAGTTCAAGGTTGAAAAGCGAGTAAAATTCAGTTTTAATGATTGGTTGTTTCTTGAGTTTGTAAAAAGACAAGTGATCAAGTAATAAAGCGATTGGAATTCAGAGATGAGATTGCCTTGGGTTCTTGCTCAACAAATTCAGTTTTAGCAAACCTTCCTATTCAATTAATCCTGAGTCTCTCCTTGATGTTCTAGCCTAGATAGTCATCAATCGATGCCTCGTAAAGAAAACCCTTTCTAATCAAAAGATAGATTCAATTCCTTGATAACCTAAACATTTGCTAGAAGCACTAAGCATACAAATCAGGCCAACAAACCCCAACCCTTCCTCTATTCCTAGTAGCAAGTATAGAAGGAGTAATCTCACAACAAGTCCCAATTCTATAACAAACTATCGTTATGATTATAGAAAAGTAAGAAGCTAGCATGCATTCAAGCTTGAAAGATAAAGCATAGAAGTGAGATTCAAGGGTTTACTCAGAACTTCATGAATAGAAAAGGATTGAAAGCTAAAACATTCAAAGTCTTACAAAGAACCCAAAGCAAAAGGGGTTTTAACCAAGCATGGCTATGGAATCCATACAAGAAGATACAGATGAAACCTAAAACATAGGGCATAGGGAAAGCTCCTCAAGCTCCAGAACTCAAGCCCTCTCTTCTAACTTATGAAAATATGATAAAATGACAAAAGGTTCCAAAAGAAATGGCAAAAAGCCTATTTAAAGGCTAACAGGTCGAGTCTGGGCGCTCAGGCGCCAATTCAGAGCGCCTGAGCGCCAATTGCACTTAAAAAACATGCTCTCTGGACCAATTGGCCCCTAGGCGCTCATCCCTGTGACACCCCGATTTCGGTGGCGTCACTTTAGTAACCAAAAGTAAACTTAATGCGGAAAAAAAACGTGAATATTTTTTTTCGATAATAACTAAGACAAGACTGAATTAAATAAAACCCAAAAGCGAAAAGCAATAAAACTAATATACAATATATATAACAGCCCCCGCTGTAAGCAACAACCTCGTCACGAGTAACCTCTAGTGACGGAAAGAAGAAACATGTAACGCCCGTAGGCAAAAGTACAAACCAAAAGAAAAGGTTAAGTGTCCGCAACACTATCCCTCAAAATGAGAATAAGCTGGCCCATCGGCCTGAAACAAGACTTCCTAAGTCCAACCAACTCTCTGTGATTCCCGTAAAGAAACCACACAAAAAGCTATAGGTGGGCGGCTACCCTGTCCCAAAAGAAACAAATGATGTTCAGAGCTAAGACTCTACTCCTACACTAATCCCATCTTGAGGAGCTCACACCAGCACTAAAACCTACATGCTAGCATGATCGTCGTCCAAATTCGAAATCCAGAACGACCTAGTCTATGTACACCATCTGTCATCCTCTCACTACCGCGATGCGCTTCTGTTCCAGCATCTCAACTCTAGTTCCCCCCGAAGGGTGAACCATCATGATCTAGTCCGCCGTGGACATCTGACAAAGGGCGTTTGTCCGCCAAAGCACACACAGAAGACGCGAGGGTCAACTCCAAAGAATTATGTAAATAATAGCATCGATAGATACAGATAATAGAATAGCCACTTAGGCTTATAGCTAGGGATAACATCCTAGGGTTGCATATTCCATAATGAACATAACAGCAATAATAACAAATAACATGTTCCAAATAGGATTAACAAATAACAATCACATTCGACAACTAAATTAGTATGCATGTTGCATGATATGCAAATGACGGTTAACCTAGTTAACCACATGCATTCCGGAAAGGGATGGACATCAAACGGATCAGCCCTAACACCAGCCACGGTGGGACCATTTCGGCCCGTGTGCCTCTTACTCCAACATCAGCGGTAGTCAGATCAGCAATAAACCCGTAGGTCTGCCATTTCGGTCTGCTACAAGAGACGTCTACAAACGCTCTTTCACGGCATTCCGGGTCTTATGACCATTTTGGAAACCGACGAGGTCCAGAGTACGTCCTGTGTTAATACCTCATTAATGTTGCATGTATGCAGGATGATTAGTCAAACAACGTCTCCGAATCTCACTCGACACGTCGCCACGTGTTCTAGGTAAATTAAAGTCTCTAAAAGCTTACCCTAAGGTAATGGTCGATTCTGCGACCAAAAGACACACTTCACAACAACACATAGCTGCTCCAACAGCACAAGAGTATCACATACTCGGGAACTATCAATTCCCCGGACTTATCCCCAGGATAGCCCAACAACATAGCTGCTCCAGCAGCACAACAACAACAGCTGCTCCAACAGCACAGTAACGACAGCTGCACCAACAGCACAACAACATCTACATACTCAAGCCTCTCAACTTTCTCAACACTGGGATCCGACGACACTTCTCGTTTTCCAAAACTATGATTTGCATCCGAAGCTTCCTTTCGAGTTTGTTATCATTACTTAAAGATTTAGAGGTTGTTTAATGTCTTATGAGTTTTCGTTACAAAATAGTATCCTTTTAGTCTTATCGCAAATCCTAACAGTTCTCGGGATCTCCTAATCCCCAAATGACTCCAGAGAATGTCTCGATCCATAAACATCATAACAAGGTCCGAATCTCATTCGTCCTATCAAACTTTCTCAAAAACTCTCAAATAAAAATCGGCATGACCTGCCCGCTATCCTCACCATTCAGAATCTCAGTTTCCAGTGCAAAGCATATTTAAATCATCACAATCAACAACATGTCATATATCAATACATCTCAGAATAAACACATAGCACTTAGCATATAAAGCATGCACCACACATCCTAGATTACCCACATAGCACATAGCATGTAAGTCAATCTCAAAAGCATTCAGTAGATGAATCATCTACATTGTCAGCCGAAGCCTCAGAAAACATTTTCCAATCACACACAATCCAGTGCATAAACAGTAAACAATGTCGAAAGCATCGACCCTAAACATTAACTAGAGATTCAGTGAGAAGCCATCACCTGTAGGTTCTCCAGAGTGATCTCCTAACTCCTTTTCACAAGCAAAGTCTTGTTCCTCGGGAAATTCCTCAAAATCACCTTTAGAACAAAACCACAGAAATCAATCAAAATCTATCGGAAACTAAGCTATCGATACTTACTAAGGTTACTCGAAGTAATCTATACACTAAGGTACGATAATCTAGCGCGAAAAGACAAGTTTTCGGAAAAGGAAATTTCCTCCTCCCCCCTTAATAGGTTCGGCCACTTTTGGTAATTAGGGAACTCGATTTTTCTTCGATCAAACTTGGTTTCTATGCTATCATTAGCCGTAACTAAGGGTATTCTGAACTCGGAAAAATTATCGGATCAAAAACTGTCGCAGGGGTATTTTGGTCACTATTTTTAACTTAGGATTTTCAAAACTGAAATCCCAAAAACCAAATTTTGCAGGGACGTCACCAACGACGTTTATGACAACTAATCCTACTAGCACTAAGCTAAGGCGATAGTTTTCAGCCTAAAGGTTGAAGCTTTACTCCAAAAACTCCAAAAATTGGTATTTTAGGCTAAAATTGATTCCGACGGAATTCCGGCGACATAACGGAAAATCTAACCCGGCAGAAGTGATCTTGGGCACATAAGGAAGAGGTTTAGAATCAGAAATGAAATATTCAGGAGAGTTTTGCAAAAACCCATAAACTATCAGCTCAGAAAAGCCTACAGAAAAGCTATGGAAAAAGCGATCAGAGGTAAGGATTAGCAACTAACGGATCAACGATCAAGCAAGAAATGAACAAAATTCTTCTTCCTTCTTCCTTGGTGAAGCTCGCGGCCTTGGAGAGAAAATGGAGGAGTTTTGTGTTTTTTTCTCACTTGCTTGCTATATATAGAAGATGGAAATTCGCGGGAAAATGAAAGTTTCGCGAATCTGATTTTTCCGGCGTCATTCTCCGTGAATTCTAAGATATGTTTTGGCAAAAGAATTCCAAAACTAAAAAGATGTCTCCTTGTATTTTTGGCAACTAATGCATAGTCGGTGTAAAACTATTTTACCCGATAAGTTGCTTTTTGCATCGAATGTTGGAATGGAAAACTTCCTTCTGAAGAAAGATTGAAATCATCAAGAGAAATGGGTGTACGCGTGTAGAATCTTCATGTGATGTTCCGAATAGAAAAAGTCCTCATAGTCGGGTGATTCTAGGGTTTTGAAATACCAGGGTTTCGGTTTCGGCAAACTTCCGATGATTGGAATCGGACGTTCGTAAATCCTAGAGTTTCGCCTCGAAACGATTGTGATATATGGAAAAAGAGAAGTTCTAACATTTCTCTGAAGATTTTTGGAATTAACTTCCATCGTGCCTAAAAGTGAAAACTAGCTATATACTAGGGTTTCTGACCTAGGTTTAAGTGTATAACGATCGTGCTATAACTTTTATCGACTTCGACACAATCCTTTGACTTTTCCTGAACTTTCTCCTTCATAAATTTATTTCATTTGGTAAACTCTAGTTCAGGTTTCCTTTCACGATACATCAACCTACTTGTGAATAAGAATTTATTCACTTGGTATAAACTGAAAAACTTGGGCCTTACATTACTACCCTCCAAAAAGAAAGTTTTGTCCTCGAAACTTAAGGGTCAGTAAAAGTTCTGGACATTATTCCTTGATCTTTTCCTCTAACTCTCATATAGCACCGTCCGTGTCTTTATTCCAAATAACTTTCACTAAAGCACTCTGCTTTCTCCTCGATTGTTTCACTCTTCTAGTCCTAATGTTGACCGACGGCGTCTCAAAAGACATATCATCTTTCAACTCTATGTTGTCCGGTTCGACCACTTGCGTCGGTTCTCCGTTGGAAATTATATTTGTTGGTATTCGTGCAATCGCACAACCTTAACCACATGCTCCTTTTTCTCTTGTTCGTCCAAAATACTGATTAGAAACTCGGTACATTTCTATGTTCCGAAGTGAATGCTCAACTTGTCCTCGAGATGTTCACCCATGATCCAAAATTCAACTCGATCGCTTGGTAACTCCTAGACGAACTATTCCATTGGAATCTACTAGTCCATTAACGTCACTTCCAACTTCGTGATTATCATCACTCGCACCATGAAATCGATCTTCTACTTAGTCACCATTCAAATTAAAACTCGACTTGAGTCTTAATACCTTGTGCATCACAAGACTCATCCCCTTAATCATAAATTCATCAACCACTCATAAGCTAAACATCCTCTTAATATCCAACAATCCATTATTGTCGTCTTCGTCCTCAAGACCTTCCTTACTCAAACCAATTTAACTTACTGCAATCCTTAACACTTCACACAAGTAAGGTCTCATCCCCTAGAAGATCAAATCATAACTATACCTCAATGGACTTAACTAGTCATCTTATCATCCCATCCTTCAACTTTCTGAGGTTTAACTACAATCGTAAATATTAACACCGCTAAATCTCTGATTCGTACATGATTTTTCAACTCCTCAAGTCAATCTTAATCATAGGATTCTTATTCAACTGAGCGAAATTCACTTGCTAACTCTAGCATGCATCACCGGAATCCATAACAAAGTTCCATTCCCTCTTAAACTCTACGAAACTTATCCAAATGTAAAAAAAACCTCAAGTATTCATCTTACTACTAACACTTTCCTTTCCGTAACTTGATCATCCTCCAATCAATCCATTACTTGGTCTCTTGATCAAAACTAACAAGACTTCCTGTCTCCCGCGTTTGGGATTAAATCTATTGGCTTAAAATCTAAACCTTCACTAAGTTTGGGCCTCTAATATCCCTTAACTCTCCAACACTTCTTAAATGAATATTCATTTCTTAAAACTATAACTCCTTCGCTTACACAAACGACCTGATAAGTGTCGTCATGCTCTCACACTCATAACTTGATCCTGATATCTATAGTCATAACTTGTTATGCTAACATCATTCAAATCTTATCACATGGTTCATTATGTCCGCAATCTCATAATCAACATCAATCGATTACCAACTTATAACCAACCTTATCACTCTACACAACTCAGAATTTCTTTACTTCAAGATCTCTCTTATACTATACCTCAATGGTCTTAATCCGCAACTCATCTTCAGATGTCCAATCTCCTACTCGTACGTGATTCTCAACTCTCAAGGTCAATCTTAACCCTAAGATTCCAATCCAACTTAGTAAATCTCACTTAGTAATCTGAGCATATTTTCTTTGAAATCCATATCAACAACCTCAAGGATTCAACTTATGCTAAAACTTTCTTTTTCTAACTTAATCATTGATTCAACACTTAGTCACTCCAGTAAACTCCTGACAATTCTCTAAGTCTTACACATTCAAGTTAAACTTCCTGGGCTTAAAATCTAAACTTTTATCTAGTTTGCATCAGTAATGTCCTTTGACCCTTCAACACTTTTCAAGTGAAAATTCATCTCTTAAGACTATAATGTCTCCACAAATTAATCATGCACTTAGCAAAACTTATTCCTCGAACTCGACTACAACAATCTAGTTCAAAGTTAATTCTTCTCAATCTTGTTACTATCAAGCTATCATCTATAACCTGATTAAACCCAACCTATTTGGTCTCTAACAATTCCACTCAGTAATCACATAACCTATGACTTCATAACTTCCGAGAAAATACCTAATATTTTTCCAACATTAAATCTCTTGACTTAGTCTACCTCTACTTGGAGTAATCACACGAACCAACCAATTAATGTCTATACGACAATCATCAACTTCCAAAGGTTCAAATCTTAATCTTGTACAATCAAGTGCTTAATACAAACTTTCCTCCCAAATTCAACTAATCTTCGATCAAATCAAGTTATTCTTACCAATCCTTCTATCAAAGTCCATAGCCAGCTGTGATTCCGAATATCACCCCCTCAATATTAAGTTGATCAGGCCTAATACATCGAAGGTGGAAATCTAGAAAAACCTACTGGAACAGTCAATGAGTTCCTATCATCCAATAGTCACAAATATCTTGATATTAAATCCTCAATGATGCCGCTACGGAACTACACACTCTCGACATCATACGTATACTATCCATACAGAATCTCTCTAAGATTCATTTTTTTAGCTTCTCGCTTCTTGTTAAACGCATCGCTGCAAGACTACTTTTTAGGCTTAACGTGTTATTCTAAACCTCGTGTAACTGCTATAGTTTAAACACGAGCGCAGTCAAATAAAGTATTTATAGGCGTAATAACTATAAGGTCAAAGCTTAAACCACATAAGTAGGATAGGGGTATTGCACATGCTACGCGAGTAATGGAACATATTATACTAGAATGAGAAAGAATGGTTAGAAGGTTACCATCGTTCTTGCGCCCTCCTCTGACAAATCCCTCAGCTCTCTCACCGTCCATGGTGTAAACTCTTGCTTTAGCAGCAGAACGCTTACCACGAGCAGTGTTGACAGTTGGTTCAGCCTTGGGTGCTCTGCACCGACCGGCAGTATGCCCCATTTTGTTACAATTATAGCATTTGGGCCTCGCGTCGGGACAAGCATTAGCATAGTGCCCCGGCTCCCCATATCTGAAACATGACACTTGTTTCCTTGCCCCTTTAGCTATGGCGGGAAACTTTCCCTTCATCTTGTTATCAGACGGTCCCGCCTGAAACGTCCTACAGTTCACGACCAAATGTCCACGTTGTCTGCACTTCCAGCATTTTGTTTCAGCCACTGAGCACTGAAAGGCGTAGTGTCCAAGCTTTCCACAACGGTAGCATGACACAGCCTCCTGGCCAATAGTTGCGGTCGTCGACTTGCGTGATCCCGGAATAGGGTCTCTCCCCTCATGATGCTGATATGGCTTCCACAGTTGGTACTCCTGGAAACCTGATCTCACTGGTCCTCCAGTTCCAACTCGGTCCAACCCATTATGATGGTACTTGGACACCTCGCTTAGCAGTTGAGGTTGCTTACGTGCAGCCTCCTCCGCGTGTCTGTAAGCGTCCTCAGCAGCCTGGTTCATCATTGCTTCAATCATTGTAGCTATCGCTTTTGCCATTCGATCAGGGCTTACCATCCTATGCTTAGTCAAACAAACAGTTAGTACTCATCATAAGATAGCATGTAGTATAACTATACAATATGAGTAAGCAATAACTTCAATCAATTCTAAGCGAAAAATTCGCTTGCAGACAATCAATTTTCACTCTTTGCAGAGTCACACAACCTAGCACAGAAGACCTATTCCCCAACAACTCCCGAAAGACTCGACCGTGCTCTGATACCACAATGTGACACCCCGATTTCGGTGGCGTCACTTTAGTAACCAAAAGTAAACTTAATGCGGAAAAAAAACGTGAATATTTTTTTTTCGATAATAACTAAGACAAGACTGAATTAAATAAAAGCGAAAAGCAATAAAACTAATATACAATATATATAACAGCCCCCGCTGTAAGCAACAACCTCGTCACGAGTAACCTCTAGTGACGGAAAGAAGAAACATGTAACGCCCGTAGGCAAAAGTACAAACCAAAAGAAAAGGTTAAGTGTCCGCAACACTATCCCTCAAAATGAGAATAAGCTGGCCCATCGGCCTGAAACAAGATGTAACGCCCCGATTTTCAGGGGTTACTTAGTGATTCAAAAGTAAATTAATCATGCTAATGAACTTTCGAAAACATAAAAATGAAGGTATATTTTTTTTTTTTCCTTTTGAAACATAATACTTTCTAATACTTTCCAAAACATGCTCTACGATGAGTAATAAATACCCAATAATAAGTACCCTTACATCAATGTATATTATTACAACATATACTCCAAAAGGAAAATAAACTAAAAGGCTCATATGCCCACCGAGCTCCCCGTAATCTCCACACGACTAATCTTTGAATCGCTAGCTCGTCGTCACATCATTTCCTTGTGACGTCTCCTCACATGCGTCCATCGGTCTCTTGCTCATCCTTTAGAGCGGCGTCATCGAACATTCATAAGAGAGAAAAGGTGCAAGGGTCAACTTCTTATACCACAAGGCCATAATTAGGACGTGCACACATACGAGCAAGTAAGAGCATGCATATTCACATATATAATCACCTATCAAGAATCTTACCAAACGGCATACTAATACATCCCTAAGGAATTCTAGATGTAGCATAAGATAAGGAAAACACTTCAACAAGCAAGGCACAAGGCCCACAACCACACGACGCACCATATAGGGCATCCATTCATCAAACACAGGTCACAAGACAACAACCAATGTTCTAACGTCAACGACGTCCAAGGGAACCTATGTGTCTCTATATTGTTAGCGTATGCAATATGCTTGATTCTCAATGCACACCATGATCCGGATAAACGCCAACTCCATACCAGGCAGGCGGGACAAAGACCCATCCAGCAGTCAATTGCCACTTATTCTAATGATCCATCCAGCAATCATTAGTAATCAACTCACGGTACCCATTCCAGCAGTACCCTTAGACTATGCAATGCTATGCTTCATGATTAGTCATACAACGTAGTTATAATCTTCTGTCGTTCGATGACGACTTCACCACACCTGAACATGAGTGGTCGGGATCACCAACTCATAGGTGTCACCAGCTATCCGTCGCCACGGTAGCCCAACCCTCGTAGGTTCCACGTTCGATCTCATTCGATCAATATCGCCCATACAACGCTTATCATTCGATAAATTTCAGGGCATACTATATCATGCATCATAGGAACATAATTCAAGACTTACATTCATCATGAACATCCTAAGAGTTCATCATATCATATTCAACAAGTAGTCATGTACTCAACAAGTAAGCATGTTCTCAACAAGTAATCATGTTCTCAACCATCAAGGCACCTAAGCATGTTATCATTTATCATGTTCATAAACAATTTCTCATGTTAATCAAGCATTCTTAACTCATGAAATTCATGTATATCATGCATATAATTCAGAGCAACAAAACCGCAGAAAATGGTAGAATTAAAATTGAAAACTGTATTAAACTAGCAATCTAAAAATTTTGAAACTTTCACAGATTTAAGGAATTTAAGTTAGCTTTCAAATAAAATTCACCCGATTTGGACTCATAATCAAGGAGTTATGCCCAAAACAATACGATCTGTTCAGCTTACTCGGCAGCAGAAAATGGGTGAAATAAAATTGCAAACTGTATTAAACCAGCAGTCCAAAAATTATAAAACTTAGACATATTGAAGCCCTTTAAGTTAGCTTTCAAATAAAATTGGTTTCACCCGATTTGGACTCATATCCAAGGAGTTATGCCCAAAACAGTACAGACTGTCCAACTTACTCGGCCAGATCAAGGTTCCTCTAAATATTGCAAGCTTCATTCATTTCTTTTTGTCCAAGTCTTAACCTTTTAGTTTCCTAACATGGTTATAAAGTTCATGCCTCATATCAAGCTCATTTCCATTAGTTCTTTAAGGCCTTAACATGTTCAACACCATCTTACAAGTCTCATGCAATTCCTAGCAAGCAATTTTGCACGCTAAAGTCCAAGACCCGAAGTGCCCTTACCTCGATCGTTGGTTTTCTCCTTAACCTCTCTAGTCTGATTTCCTTCCTAGCCTTTAGCTCCTCTAAATGAAATGAACAAGGTGTTCTTCACCTTCACACAAGCACACAATGCACACAACCATCATTCATCAAAATCAAATAGAAATCACACACACTCTTAACTAAGTCTAGCACTTCTCATGAATGAACTTAGTCTTAAGAGTTCATGGGTTTTGGGTTATGAAACAACACTTTGAATGATCTCTGAGAGTTAAAAACTGAACTTTTAGCCTCAAGGCTTTTAAGAAACAAGTTTGGAAACCTACTCTTGAAGTCTTTACTTCATGAGAACATTAAAACATCAAGATTCAACCTTTTGAACAAGAAAAGGTTTTATGATGAGTAGTTTTCTTCCTTGGCTCTCCATTTTCGAAATCTAAGATTCAGAACACAAGAGCATGAAGCCTTAACATCAAGCTTCAACCTTTTTTCAAAACACTTTTCACATGCATGAAGCCAAGGAGATCACAAGCTCACCACAAGCACAACAACAACATCAACTCGGTTTTTTAGAAAAGATGAAGAGAAAGATAGCTCCTTTTGAATTTGGAAACCATCACCATGATCCTCACCTTGAATGCTAACTCCTTGGTGAAGAGTAGAAGAGGTAAAGGTGGCTTCTTGAGGGTCTTTGAGGAAAATTTGTGTTAGTTTTTTTTTTGTTTTGAAGAGGAAGAAGAAGAAAAAGGAGAAGGAGATGATGAACCTTCTCTCTAAACTCTCTCACTTATCTCTCTAAATCCCACTCATTCCCTTCACTTTGGTTCAGAAATCTGATAGGAAGCCCTCATGTTAAGGTGATGGCCAGCTCCAAAGGTGAAATGATGGCTTACACTTTTGGCTTGGACCCTTGCCCACCACTTATGGTAACACAATCATGATACTAACCTTTTGACCTTGGTTCATGGCCTACCACTTAGCCTTTCCCTTTAACACTCATTATCTGAGCACTCAACCCCAAAATCAGACCTAATCTGGTCAGTTTCGTGGTTGGCTCGTTTACGAGTCGAACTCGACTCGTTTTCGAGCCGAAAACACTACCGGGCGAAATTTTTGACCTTATATCGATATTACAGTCAAAATTCTCGAAATTACGCGTAGATCATCGTAATGATAAGGAAAATATTTATTTCACATTCAAATAATAATTCGATGACAAAAGGGCGCTCTCGGCGAAACGCGTCGGTTCGACCGTTTTCCGTAGTGCAGCTGAATCCTCCGACGAACGAAGAATGAAACACTTGGAAAATAACTTCGATATTAATAATCAAAATATTACCTTCATTACATAAAATTCATCATACAAGGTCACACCCATAAAGATCACATTAACCGAGCATTAAAGCACTAAACCGAAAAATTGACTGAGTTTATTTCTCTTAAACTTTCACGGGTCTTACACAAGACTTCCTAAGTCCAACCAACTCTCTGTGATTCCCGTAAAGAAACCACACAAAAAGCTATAGGTGGGAGGCTACCCTGTCCCAAAAGAAACAAATGATGTTCAGAGCTAAGACTCTACTCCTACACTAATCCCATCTTGAGGAGCTCACACCAGCACTAAAACCTACATGCTAGCATGATCGTCGTCCAAATTCGAAATCCAGAACGACCTAGTCTATGTACACCATCCGTCATCCTCTCGCTACCGCGATGCGCTCCTGTTCCAGCATCTCAACTCTAGTTCCCCCCGAAGGGTGAACCATCATGATCTAGTCCGCCGTGGACATCTGACAAAGGGCGTTTGTCCGCCAAAGCACACACAGAAGACGCGAGGGTCAACTCCAAAGAATTATGTAAATAATAGCATCGATAGATACAGATAATAGAATAGCCACTTAGGCTTATAGCTAGGGATAACATCCTAGGGTTGCATATTCCATAATGAACATAACAGCAATAATAACAAATAACATGTTCCAAATAGGATTAACAAATAACAATCACATTCGACAACTAAATTAGTATGCATGTTGCATGATATGCAAATGACGGTTAACCTAGTTAACCACATGCATTCCGGAAAGGGATGGACATCAAACGGATCAGCCCTAACACCAGCCACGGTGGGACCATTTCGGCCCGCGTGCCTCTTACTCCAACATCAGCGGTAGTCAGATCAGCAGTAAACCCGTAGGTCTGCCATTTCGGTCTGCTACAAGAGACGTCTACAAACGCTCTTTCACGGCATTCCGGGTCTTATGACCATTTTGGAAACCGACGAGGTCCAGAGTACGTCCTGTGTTAATACCTCATTAATGTTGCATGTATGCAGGATGATTAGTCAAACAACGTCTCCGAATCTCACTCGACACGTCGCCACGTGTTCTAGGTAAATTAAAGTCTCTAAAAGCTTACCCTAAGGTAATGGTCGATTCTGCGACCAAAAGACACACTTCACAACAACACATAGCTGCTCCAACAGCACAAGAGTATCACATACTCGGGAACTATCAATTCCCCGGACTTATCCCCAGGATAGCCCAACAACATAGCTGCTCCAGCAGCACAACAACAACAGCTGCTCCAACAGCACAGTAACGACAGCTGCTCCAACAGCACAACAACATCTACATACTCAAGCCTCTCAACTTTCTCAACACTGGGATCCGACGACACTTCTTGTAAGACCTGAATTTTCAGAACAAGCTAGTTTCCGACTCACGCGTAGGATCAGTGTAAGCGTGACAGGAGTTTGATATTTGAGGAAGATTAATGAAGAAGAAAGTTCAGGAATTGCTTGAGGAATTTTGCGTAGTCGTTTTCGGAGTTAGTGCGAGTCGTCTGCACACTTGCCTTAGGGCGAGCGTGTCCAGAATAGGCTATTTCGCTCTTAAAGCAAAGTTTTAAGTGAGATTTCGAACTCTGGGAAAATTTAAAGATTCTCTTTATTTTTCCATCGACCAGCGTTTCATTTCGGAACTCTGGACTGTACGCACGATAGGTTTCACTTTTCGGATGTCCGCCGACGCTAATTTCTTTGCTTCGAAACCCTAGTTTTGAGCGATGGATGAAGACTTTTTCTATTCGGGACTTCTAACGAAGATTCCGTCCTTGTTGCCAGACTTGTTTCGACATTTCCAATCTTTCTTCAGTAGGGAGTTTTGTCGTCTGAGCATCACAGCAAAAAGTAGTTTTTCGGGGCAGATTAACCGACACCGCTTTTGAGTTTTTCGATATCGTTTTTCCCAAATCTTAGATGTTTGTTTTGAGTTCTAGAATTCTGACGCCAGAATCTCTCTTAGAATTCCACGGTGATCGTGCTGCAAAAATCGGAATCGCGAAATTTTCATTTTCCCGCGATTTCACCCGCCTATAAATAGGCGAAAAAGCAAAAATCTTGCCATTTCACCCATTCAAGGCCGCGGTTTGTGGAGAGAGAGGGAGAGGAGAGATTTTCGCGAAATCTTGACCAATCTTCGTGCAGTTCGTCCCTGCTTCTAGGTATCGAGGTAACTATCATGAATCCTGCCTCTGATTTCTGTTTCTGCTGAGTTTCTGAAGTCGTTTCTGTGCTCTAAGTTTTGAGCTTTTTCTAAAATTGTCCGATTTCTCTGATTTCTCGCTTGGGTTATGTTCCTTATGTTCCCCTGAGTCTAAAACCTCTGTCAGTAAACTCTGATTGCGATTCATTTGTCCAGGATCTGAAAAAATTGACTCAAAACTCTTTTTGTCTCACATTTCGAAACTTTATTGTCGAAAAGACTTAATCTGACTTCGTGCCTTTAGGATTTGTTGTCACGAATGTCATGAGGATCGTTGCTGTCAAATTTGTTTTCAAAACTGATAACTTTGAAGTTTTGAGCCTTTATTTTGGACCAAAATGCCCCTGGATAGTCATATTTCGACCCGATTGTCCGAAAATTGTTCCGACAGTTTCTTTGCCTTAGTTTTATCCTAAAACTACCTTGTGAATTGATTTGATCAAAGAAAAAGAGCCGAAGCCCTTTTTCCTTTGAGGCCGTGGACTATTTCCTTTAGGGGGGAGTTTTTCGGTTTCGAAAACTTGTCTTTTCGTACCTGATTGTCCTATTCTGAAGCTTTAATGCTTTGTCTATCGTTTATGTATTGTTTTGCGATCGAACTAATCGATTTTGTTTGGATTCTGCTTTGTTTTTCTCCGAGGTTCAGTTGAAGGAACTTTGGAATACTCAGAGCAATTGTTTGAGGAGAACTTTGTTTGCGAAGCTGGAACAGCTCGAGGTTAGGGCAACTTACATATATATTAGCTATGATTGCATGATAGGCATCGATAAATTCGACTTATGCTTTGCTATGATATTGATTATGATGATGGTTTATTGTTATGAATGTTTTCATAACTTATGATGTGATGTTGTGTTGAATTGAGCGTTTTGACGCGACTTCGGAGTGGAGATTCATTGATCTGGTGATCTTTGATATTTTGGGTTGGATGAGCAACCCTAGGCAAGTCCAAATGAGGGGTTTGAGACCTAGCCTGGTTGGTATTTGTTGGTTTACTTAGACTTTCCCCGGGAAACTTCTTTTGGGTGGTTGGTTTTCGGAAAACGTAGAAGGATTAGAATTTCGAAAACTAAAGACTTGGGAAACCTAGATTTTGAGAAATAAACTCATAACCTGACTAATCTGAATTGAAATCATTTTTATTAACGTTTAAGTATAGGAAAACTGAAGGGGAAAATATTTACGAAAGACGGGGAAAAGTCGACCTTTGTTGTGAGTTATTGGAATTGGGGAAAGCCACCAAGGTGAGCTATGGTGATGATTGAAAGTCACCGAGTACTTTACGTACTCTTGTTGATGGGGTTGTGTTGTATTGACCGACACTAATCCCTTGGGTTCTCTTGTTGTTGGAGCGGTGTTGTATTGACCGACACTTAGCGCTCTTGTTGTTTGGGCTGTGTTGTATTGACCGACACTAGACCCTTGTGTATTCTTGTTGGTGGAGCTGTGTTGTATTGACCGACACTTACTCCGAGTTGTGTTGTATTGACCGACACTAACTCATGGGTTTGTTGAGATTGGGTTGTGAGCTAAACACTTTCGTGGTAAGGGCGATTCGTTGTTTGGCTAACCACGTTGCATTCAATCGGGTGAATAACGGGAATGGTTCACCTGTGCATATCATGGTGAATAACGGGAATGGTTCACCTTGCATAAATGATGAATAACGGGAATGGTTCATCATATGGTGAATAACGGGAATGGTTCACCAAGGATGAATAACGGGAATGGTTCATCCAGGATGGATTTCATCCAGGATGGATAACGGGAATGGTCCATCCATAGTGAAGAACGGGAATGCTTCACTTGTGGCGAACGGGAACGCGTCACAAATCCGGATTCATATTGTGCATTTCACGCATACATTCATGCTGACTGAGACTGTGTGCTGTTTGTTTATTGAAGCAATGTTAGAGCCATAACATGCTAGGATTACTTATATGCTTATATAACAACTTATATATATACCCTGTCACATGTTGAGTGTATATGTACTTATTGCTGTGAGTTGACCCTAGCGCCTTGGCTTTGTTTGTATGTTTGTGTTTGGGCGGTCGGCCTGCTGCCAGATGTCGATGGCCGACTGGTTCTCGGTGGTCTCTCCCTCGGGGGGGGATCAGATATGAGTTGCAGGATCGGGATTCCCCACCGCTTGGGTGATCGATGTTGCTGGTCACCGGGCGACGTATCGGGGAAGGGTCGTGGAGGACCGGACTGACGAGCGTGGACGTCTGACGAAAGGAGTTCTATGGCGCATGGAGTTGAGCTTCAACTTGCCGACTTCAGATCGTGTTGGGTTTGGCACTGGGAGGTTAGGTTTGGGCAGGCGTCATGTTTTGTGTAGAGCTCTGATTCGTTTTGCTTTTGGGATCGGGTAGGTTTCCGACGCATGACTTTTCGTGTGGTTCTCTTACTGAGGGATCACAGTGAGTCAGTTGGACCATAGGGGTCTTTGCTTAGGCCATATTGAGGCCGACTTTCTCCTAGTGGTTTGTAATTATAATTTTCTCACTTACACTTCTGGGTCTGTATATATTTGCCTACGGGCACACTGCTTTGGAGTCACTGCGAGTGCGCGTGACATGGAGTGCAGCTGAGGCTGTACATGTATATATGTTGTATATCGGTTAGTTTAGTAGTTGGGTTTTGTCTTTACTTCCTTATCGTTTTGATTTAAAGGAAAGAAAACGAAAAAAAAATTACCTGTTTTCCGCGTAAAGATTATTTTTGGTTACTAAAGTGACACCTGGAAATCGGGGTGTTACATTGTGGTATCAGAGCTTAGTCGAGTCTTTTGGGAGTCTTTGGGGAATAGGTCTTCTGTGCTAGGTTGTGTGACTCTGCAAAGAGTGAAAATTGATTGTCTGCAGAGCGATTTTCGCTCTAATTGTTTGCGTTACTACTTAATCGGATTGAGTGGTTTGTCTAGTGCTACCGTATGGCTAGTACTAATCAGACGTTTGATGAGATATAGGATGGTGGACCTTAACCGGATGGCGGAGGCAATAGCTACACTGATCGAGGCAATGATGAACCAGGCTGCGGAAGACGCTTATATGCGCGCTGAAGAGGCTGCACGTGAGCATCACCGACGACTGATGGCGACGGCGATGTATCAACAAAGAGGAATGAACCGAACAGGAGCTGGGGGACCAATAAGATCAGGATCTCAAGGCTACAACAGAAGGGAGAGCTACCATCAGTGGGGACCGTATCAGCGTTTCAAGGGAAGATATCTTATCTCAAGAGTCTACAAACCAACGACTGCTGATACTGGAGGGGAGCCAGTTGGTGACAAAGGTGTGACATGTACTCGTTGTGGAAAGTTTGGGCATTTTGCTAACAAGTGCTCAGTGACTGGACGGAGATGCTTCAAGTGTAACCGAGAGGGGCATCTAGCTGTGAACTGCAAGACACCCCAGGAGGAAACGTCTGATAGTAAGATGAAAGGGAATGATGCTACCGAAGGGACAGGAAACAAGACTTCGGGAAGAGCAGTGACGTGTTACAGGTGCAGGGAAGTAGGGCACTATGCTAGTAAGTGCAAGATCAAGGGAAAACTATGCTTTAATTGCAACCAACCGGGACATTTCTCCAGAGATTGTAAGGCACTCAAGGGCGAATCATCAAGGAATGTTGGGAAAGGAAAACAACTTGCTACAGAGGAAAGGATTCATATCAAGGAAGGAGCAAGAGTTGAGGAGTCGAACGAGGAAGAACGTGGGAACGATGGTAATATTTTAACTGTTCTCGTATTCTAGAATAACTTACTCTTTTATATTCAAGCGAGTGTGACGTGCCTAACTTGTATTTACTACTTAGACTATGATCCTATGATTATTATCCCTAGTAGGACCTTATTCGAAGTTGCTCGTGATTTAACTATAGAGGTTACACGAGATCTAGAATAGCACGCGGAGCTAGGGAGTTGTTTTACCGAGGCGTCGATAAGGAAGCTAGGATCTCAGGGGAATTCCTTATGGGTACGATACGTAGGATTTTAGGGCGTTTAGTTTTGAAGCGGATTCGATGGAGGATCTTTCGGCAAAAGGATTCATTCGACCAAGTGTATCACCGTGGGGAGCGCCAGTGTTGTTAGTCAAGAAGAAGGACGGAAGGTCGAGATCGTGGGTGGATTATCGACAATTGAACAAGGCGACGATCAAGAACAGATACCCGTTGCCGAGGATAGATGATTTGATGGACCAACTACGAGGGGCTACCGTATTTTCCAAGATAGACTTGAGGTCAGGCTATCGTCGGATCAGAGTGAAGATTGAGGATATACCGAAGACTGCTTTCAGGACACGTTAAGGACACTACGAGTACCTAGTGATGCCGTTTGGAGTGACGAATGTACCTGCTGTTCTCATGGATTACATGAACCGCATCTTTCAGGAGTTCTTAGATCGGCGTGTGGTGGTGTTTATTGAGGACATATTGATCTATTCGAAGGACGCGAATAAACATGAAGGACATTTGCGCCAAGTTTTACAATTGTTGAGAGAGAAAAAGTTGTATGCGAACCCTTCCAAGTGTGAATTCTGGCTGGAGGAAGTCAATTTCTTAGGCCATGCTATCTCGAAGGAGGGCATAGCTGTGGATCCGGCGAAAGTGGAGACTGTTTTGGCTTGGGAGCAACCGAAGATGGTGACAGAGATAAGAAGTTTCGTGGATTTAGCTGGATATTATAGACGCTTCATTGAGGGATTTGCCAAGATTGTTGGACCTTTTGGCTCAACTGACGAGGAAAGATTAACCTTTTACATGGACTGAGGGTGTGTGGTTCCGTAGCAGAATCGTTAGGAACTTGATATCAGGATATTTGTGGTTACTGGATGTTAGGAACTCATTGTCTGTTCCAGTGGGTTTTTCTAAATTTCCACCTTCGATGTATTAGGCCTGATCAACCTAATATTGAGGGGGTGATATTCGGAATCACAGCTGGTTATGGACTTTGATAGAAGGATGGGTAAGATGAATTTGAATTGATTGAGGATTAGTCGGATTTGGGAGGAAAGTTCGTGTTAAGCATTTGATTGTAAAAGATTAAGATTTGAATCTGTGGAAGTCGATGAGTGTCGTATAGACATTGATTGGTTAGTTCGTGTGATTACTCCAAGTAGAGGTAGACCAAGTCAAGAGATTTAGTGCTGGAAAAGTATTAAGTAGTTTCTCGGAAGTTATGAAGTCATAGGTTATGTGATTGCTGAGGGGAGTTGTTAGAGACTAAATAAGTTGGATTTAATCAGGTTTTAGATGATAGCTTGATGGTAGCGAGATTGAGAAGAATTAGCTCTGAACTAGATTGTTATAGTCGAGTTCGAGGAATAAGTTTTGCTAAGCGTTTGATTAATATGTGGAGACATTATAGTCTTAAGAGATGAATTTTCGCTTGAAAAGTGTTGAATTAATGATTAAGTTGGAGAAAGAAAGTTTT
>NW_026645418.1:160678-267744 GCF_012489685.1 Lotus japonicus
TTCTCTTTATTTTTCCATCGACCAGCGTTTCATTTCGGAACTCTGGACTGTACGCACGATAGGTTTCACTTTTCGGATGTCGCCGACGCTAATTTCTTTGCTTCGAAACCCTAGTTTTGAGCGATGGATGAAGACTTTTTCTATTCGGGACTTCTAACGAAGATTCCGTCCGCGTTGCCAGACTTGTTTCGACATTTCCAATCTTTCTTCAGTAGGGAGTTTTGTCGTCTGAGCATCACAGCAAAAAGTAGTTTTTCGGGACAGATTAACACACCGCTTTTGGTTTTTTGGATATCGTTTTTCCCAAATCTTAGATTTTGTTTTGAGTTCTGAATTCTGACGCCAGAATCTCTCTTAGAATTCCACGGTGATCGTGCTGCAAAAATCGGAATCGCGAAATTTTCATTTTTCCCGCGATTTCGCCCGCCTATAAATAGGCGAAAAAGCAAAAATCTTCCATTTCACCCATTCAGGCCGCGGTTTGTGGAGAGCAAGGGGAGGAGAGATTTTCGCGAAACTTGACCAATCTTCGTGCAGTTCGTCCCTGCTTCTAGGTATCGAGGTAACTATCATGAATCCTGCCTCTGATTTCTGTTTCTGCTGAGTTTCTGAAGTCGTTTCTGTGCTCTAAGTTTTGAGCTTTTTCTAAAATTGTCCGATTTCTCTGATTTCTCGCTTGGGTTATGTTCCTTATGTTCCCCTGAGTCTAAAACCTCTGTCAGTAAACTCTGATTGCGATTCATTTGTCCAGGATCTGAAAAATTGACTCAAAACTCTTTTTGTCTCACATTTCGAAACTTTATTGTCGAAAAGACTTAATCTGACTTCGTGCCTTTAGGATTTGTTGTCACGAATGTCATGAGGATCGTTGCTGTCAAATTTGTTTTCAGAACTGATAACTTTGAAGTTTTGAGCCTTTATTTTGGACCAAAATGCCCCTGGATAGTCATATTTCGACCCGATTGTCCGAAAATTGTTCCGACAGTTTCTTTGCCTTAGTTTTATCCTAAAACTACCTTGTGAATTGATTTGATCAAAGAAAAAGAGCCGAAGCCCTTTTTCCTTTGAGGCCGTGGACTATTTCCTTTAGGGGGGAGTTTTTCGGTTTCGAAAACTTGTCTTTTCGTACCTGATTTTTGATTGTCCTATTCTGAAGCTTTAATGCTTTGTCTATCGTTTATGTATTGTTTTGCGATCGAACTAATCGATTTTGTTTGGATTCTGCTTTGTTTTTCTCCGAGGTTCAGTTGAAGGAACTTTGGAATACTCAGAGCAATTGTTTGAGGAGAACTTTGTTTGCGAAGCTGGAACAGCTCGAGGTTAGGGCAACTTACATATATATTAGCTATGATTGCATGATAGGCATCGATAAATTTGACTTATGTTTTGCTATGATATTGATTATGATGATGGTTTATTGTTATGAATGTTTTCATAACTTATGATGTGATGTTGTGTTGAATTGAGCGTTTTGACGCGACTTCGGAGTGGAGATTCATTGATCTGGTGATCTTTGATATTTTGGGTTGGATGAGCAACCCTAGGCAAGTCCAAATGAGGGGTTTGAGACCTAGCCTGGTTGGTATTTGTTGGTTTACTTAGACTTTCCCCGGGAAACTTCTTTTGGGTGGTTGGTTTTCGGAAAACGTAGAAGGATTAGAATTTCGAAAACTAAAGACATGGGAAACCTAGATTTTGAGAAATAAACTCATAACCTGACTAATCTGAATTGAAATCATTTTTATTAACGTTTAAGTATAGGAAAACTGAAGGGGAAAATATTTACGAAAGACGGGGAAAAGTCGACCTTTGTTGTGAGTTATTGGAATTGGGGAAAGCCACTAAGGTGAGCTATGGTGATGATTGAAAGTCACCGAGTACTTTACGTACTCTTGTTGATGGGGTTGTGTTGTATTGACCGACACTAATCCCTTGGGTTCTCTTGTTGTTGGAGCGGTGTTGTATTGACCGACACTTAGCGCTCTTGTTGTTTGGGCTGTGTTGTATTGACCGACACTAGACCCTTGTGTATTCTTGTTGGTGGAGCTGTGTTGTATTGACCGACACTTACTCCGAGTTGTGTTGTATTGACCGACACTAACTCATGGGTTTGTTGAGATTGGGTTGTGAGCTAAACACTTTCGTGGTAAGGGCGATTCGTTGTTTGGCTAACCACGTTGCATTCAATCGGGTGAATAACGGGAATGGTTCACCTGTGCATATCATGGTGAATAACGGGAATGGTTCACCTTGCATAAATGATGAATAACGGGAATGGTTCATCATATGGTGAATAACGGGAATGGTTCACCAAGGATGAATAACGGGAATGGTTCATCCAGGATGGATTTCATCCAGGATGGATAACGGGAATGGTCCATCCATAGTGAAGAACGGGAATGCTTCACTTGTGGCGAACGGGAACGCGTCACAAATCCGGATTCATATTGTGCATTTCACGCATACATTCATGCTGACTGAGACTGTGTGCTGTTTGTTTATTGAAGCAATGTTAGAGCCATAACATGCTAGGATTACTTATATGCTTATATAACAACTTATATATATACCCTGTCACATGTTGAGTGTATATGTACTTATTGCTGTGAGTTGACCCTAGCGCCTTGGCTTTGTTTGTATGTTTGTGTTTGGGCGGTCGGCCTGCTGCCAGATGTCGATGGCCGACTGGTTCTCGGTGGTCTCTCCCTCGGGGGGGGATCAGATATGAGCTGCAGGATCGGGATGCCCCACCGCTTGGGTGATCGATGTTGCTGGTCACCGGGCGACGTATCGGGGAAGGGTCGTGGGGGACCGGACTGACGAGCGTGGACGTCTGACGAAAGGAGTTCTATGGCGCATGGAGTTGAGCTTCAACTTGCCGACTTCAGATCGTGTTGGGTTTGGCACTGGGAGGTTAGGTTTGGGCAGGCGTCATGTTTTGTGTAGAGCTCTGATTCGTTTTGCTTTTGGGATCGGGTAGGTTTCCGACGCATGACTTTTCGTGTGGTTCTCTTACTGAGGGATCACAGTGAGTCAGTTGGACCATAGGGGTCTTTGCTTAGGCCATATTGAGGCCGACTTTCTCCTAGTGGTTTGTAATTATAATTTTCTCACTTACACTTCTGGGTCTGTATATATTTGCCTACGGGCACACTGCTTTGGAGTCACTGCGAGTGCGCGTGACATGGAGTGCAGCTGAGGCTGTACATGTATATATGTTGTATATCGGTTAGTTTAGTAGTTGGGTTTTGTCTTTACTTCCTTTTCGTTTTGATTTAAAGGAAAGAAAACGAAAAAAAAATTACCTGTTTTCCGCGTAAAGATTATTTTTGGTTACTAAAGTGACACCTGGAAATCGGGGTGTTACATTGTGGTATCAGAGCTTAGTCGAGTCTTTTGGGAGTCTTTGGGGAATAGGTCTTCTGTGCTAGGTTGTGTGACTCTGCAAAGAGTGAAAATTGATTGTCTGCAGAGCGATTTTCGCTCTAATTGTTTGCGTTACTACTTAATCGGATTGAGTGGTTTGTCTAGTGCTACCGTATGGCTAGTACTAATCAGACGTTTGATGAGATATAGGATGGTGGACCTTAACCGGATGGCGGAGGCAATAGCTACACTGATCGAGGCAATGATGAACCAGGCTGCGGAAGACGCTTATATGCGCGCTGAAGAGGCTGCACGTGAGCATCACCGACGACTGATGGCGACGGCGATGTATCAACAAAGAGGAATGAACCGAACAGGAGCTGGGGGACCAATAAGATCAGGATCTCAAGGCTACAACAGAAGGGAGAGCTACCATCAGTGGGGACCGTATCAGCGTTTCAAGGGAAGAGATCTTATCTCAAGAGTCTACAAACCAACGACTGCTGATACTGGAGGGGAGCCAGTTGGTGACAAAGGTGTGACATGTACTCGTTGTGGAAAGTTTGGGCATTTTGCTAACAAGTGCTCAGTGACTGGACGGAGATGCTTCAAGTGTAACCGAGAGGGGCATCTAGCTGTGAACTGCAAGACACCCCAGGAGGAAACGTCTGATAGTAAGATGAAAGGGAATGATGCTACCGAAGGGACAGGAAACAAGACTTCGGGAAGAGCAGTGACGTGTTACAGGTGCAGGGAAGTAGGGCACTATGCTAGTAAGTGCAAGATCAAGGGAAAACTATGCTTTAATTGCAACCAACCGGGACATTTCTCCAGAGATTGTAAGGCACTCAAGGGCGAATCATCAAGGAATGTTGGGAAAGGAAAACAACTTGCTACAGAGGAAAGGATTCATATCAAGGAAGGAGCAAGAGTTGAGGAGTCGAACGAGGAAGAACGTGGGAACGATGGTAATATTTTAACTGTTCTCGTATTCTAGAATAACTTACTCTTTTATATTCAAGCGAGTGTGACGTGCCTAACTTGTATTTACTACTTAGACTATGATCCTATGATTATTATCCCTAGTAGGACCTTATTCGAAGTTGCTCGTGATTTAACTATAGAGGTTACACGAGATCTAGAATAGCACGCGGAGCTAGGGAGTTGTTTTACCGAGGCGTCGATAAGGAAGCTAGGATCTCAGGGGAATTCCTTATGGGTACGATACGTAGGATTTTAGGGCGTTTAGTTTTGAAGCGGATTCGATGGAGGATCTTTCGGCAAAAGGATTCATTCGACCAAGTGTATCACCGTGGGGAGCGCCAGTGTTGTTAGTCAAGAAGAATGACGGAAGGTCGAGATCGTGGGTGGATTATCGACAATTGAACAAGGCGACGATCAAGAACAGATACCCGTTGCCGAGGATAGATGATTTGATGGACCAACTACGAGGGGCTACCGTATTTTCCAAGATAGACTTGAGGTCAGGCTATCGTCGGATCAGAGTGAAGATTGAGGATATACCGAAGACTGCTTTCAGGACACGTTAAGGACACTACGAGTACCTAGTGATGCCGTTTGGAGTGACGAATGTACCTGCTGTTCTCATGGATTACATGAACCGCATCTTTCAGGAGTTCTTAGATCGGCGTGTGGTGGTGTTTATTGAGGACATATTGATCTATTCGAAGGACGCGAATAAACATGAAGGACATTTGCGCCAAGTTTTACAATTGTTGAGAGAGAAAAAGTTGTATGCGAACCCTTCCAAGTGTGAATTCTGGCTGGAGGAAGTCAATTTCTTAGGCCATGCTATCTCGAAGGAGGGCATAGCTGTGGATCCGGCGAAAGTGGAGACTGTTTTGGCTTGGGAGCAACCGAAGATGGTGACAGAGATAAGAAGTTTCGTGGATTTAGCTGGATATTATAGACGCTTCATTGAGGGATTTGCCAAGATTGTTGGACCTTTGGCTCAACTGACGAGGAAAGATTAACCTTTTACATGGACTGAGGGTGTGTGGTTCCGTAGCAGAATCGTTAGGAACTTGATATCAGGATATTTGTGGTTACTGGATGTTAGGAACTCATTGTCTGTTCCAGTGGGTTTTTCTAAATTTCCACCTTCGATGTATTAGGCCTGATCAACCTAATATTGAGGGGGTGATATTCGGAATCACAGCTGGTTATGGACTTTGATAGAAGGATGGGTAAGATGAATTTGAATTGATTGAGGATTAGTCGGATTTGGGAGGAAAGTTCGTGTTAAGCATTTGATTGTAAAAGATTAAGATTTGAATCTGTGGAAGTCGATGAGTGTCGTATAGACATTGATTGGTTAGTTCGTGTGATTACTCCAAGTAGAGGTAGACCAAGTCAAGAGATTTAGTGCTGGAAAAGTATTAAGTAGTTTCTCGGAAGTTATGAAGTCATAGGTTATGTGATTGCTGAGGGGAGTTGTTAGAGACTAAATAAGTTGGATTTAATCAGGTTTTAGATGATAGCTTGATGGTAGCGAGATTGAGAAGAATTAGCTCTGAACTAGATTGTTATAGTCGAGTTCGAGGAATAAGTTTTGCTAAGCGTTTGATTAATATGTGGAGACATTATAGTCTTAAGAGATGAATTTTCGCTTGAAAAGTGTTGAATCAATGATTAAGTTGGAGAAAGAAAGTTTTAGCATAAGTTGAATACTTGAGGTTGTTGATATGGATTCCAAAGAAATATGCTGAGATTACTAAGTGAGATTTACTAAGTTGGATTGAAATCTTAGGGTTAAGATTGAATCTTGAGAGCCGAGAATCACGTACGAGTAGGAGATCTTATGGTTGTAGGTGTGACAATAGGAGTTGAATCTTAGAAGATTGAAGACCTGAAGGTGAGTTTCGGGTTAAGACCATTGAGGTGTAGTATAAGAGAGATCTTGAAGTAAGGGAATTCTGGGTTGTGTGGAGTGTTAAGGTTGGTGATCGATTGCTATTGATTATGAGGTTGCGGACATAATGACCATGTGATAAGATTTGAATGATGTTAGCATAATAAGTTATGATTATGGATATCAGGACCAAGGGGTGAGTGTGGAAGCATGACGACACTTATCAGGTCGTTTGGGTAAGTGAAGGAGTTATAGTTTTTAAGAAACGGATATTCATTTAAGAAGTATTGAAGGATTAAAGGTCATTAGAGGACCAAACTTGGTGAAGGTTTAGGTTTTAAATCTATGAATGTCTATCTAAGGTGTGTAGGACTCGAAGTTTGTCGGAATTTGATTGAGGGATTAAGAGGTTGATTGACAAGATGGTGATTGAGTGACAAAAAGGAAAGTGTTAGTATTAAGATGAATACTTGAAGTTGTTATGTTTGGACAAGTTTCTTAGAGCTTAAGAGTGGATGAAACTTTGTTATGGATTTTGATGATGCATATTACGGTTAACAAGTGAATTTTACTAAGTTGAATGAGAATCCTAGGGCTAAGGTTGACCTAATGAGCTGAGATTCATGTACACATAAGAGATTTAGTGGTGTTAGCGGTTACGATAACAGTTAAATCTCAGAATGTTGAAGGATTGGATGATAAAATGGCTAGTTAAGTCCCTTGAGGTATAGTTATGATTTAATCTTCTAGAGGATAAGTCTCGATTTGTGCGAAGTGTTAGGGATTTCAGTAAGTGTAAATAGGTTTGAGTGAGGGAAGTTCTAAGGAAGAAGACGATAATACTGGATTGTAAGATATTAAGAAGAGGATTATCTTATAAGTTGTTGATAAATTGATGTTGAAGGGGATAAGATTAGTGAAGGACAAGAAATAAGGACATAAGTCGAGCTTTAATTCGAATAGTGACTAAGTAGAAGTGTGATTTCTTGGTGTGTGTAAAAATAGTTACGAAGTTAGAGGTGTTTTAATGGACTAGCGGTTTCCAAGGGGGAGGATTCGTCTAGAAGTTATCGAACGAACAAGTGGAGTTTTGGACTGTAGATGAAGATCACGAGGACAAGTTGAGTATCTACTTTGAGATGACAGAGAAGCACTGAGTTTAAGAAGAATTCCGGACGACCGAAAGTAAAGAAGTAAGTGGCTAAGGTTGTGCGACTGCACGGAGTGCCAACCGGTATCATTTCAAGCAGAGGTCCGACGCAAGTAATCGAGTCAGACGACATGAGGTTGAATGATGTTTTGTCTTTTGAGATGCCGACAGTTAGCAGTGGGGATAGAAGAGTGAAACAGTTAAGGGGAAAGCAGATTGCTTAAGTAAAGATTATGAGGAACAATGACACAGGCACTACTACATGAGAATTGAAAGATAAGATCGAGGAACTGTATTCCGGACTTTTCGCAGAACTCTGAGTTTCGAGGTCGAAACTTTCTTTTTGGAGGGGAGTATTGTAAGACCTGAATTTTCAGAACAAGCTAGTTTCCGACTCACGCGTAGGATCAGTGTAAGCGTGACAGGAGTTTGATATTTGAGGAAGATTAATGAAGAACAAAGTTCAGGAATTGCTTGAGGAATGTTGCGTAGTCGTTTTCGGAGTTAGTGCGAGTCGTCTGCACACTTGCCTTAGGGCGAGCGTGTCCAGAATAGGCTATTTCGCTCTTAAAGCAACGTTTTAAGTGAGATTTCGAACTCTGGGAAAATTTAAAGATTCTGATTATTTTTCCATCGACCAGCGTTTCATTTCGGAACTCTGGACTGTACGCACGATAGGTTTCACTTTTCGGATGTCCGCCGACGCTAATTTCTTTGCTTCGAAACCCTAGTTTTGAGCGATGGATGAAGACTTTTTCTATTCGGGACTTCTAACGAAGATTCCGTCCGTGTTGCCAGACTTGTTTCGACATTTCCAATCTTTCTTCAGTAGGGAGTTTTGTCGTCTGAGCATCACAGCAAAAAGTAGTTTTTCGGGGCAGATTAACCGACACCGCTTTTGAGTTTTTCGATATCGTTTTTCCCAAATCTTAGATGTTTGTTTTGAGTTCTAGAATTCTGACGCCAGAATCTCTCTTAGAATTCCACGGTGATCGTGCTGCAAAAATCGGAATCGCGAAATTTTCATTTTCCCGCGATTTCACCCGCCTATAAATAGGCGAAAAAGCAAAAATCTTGCCATTTCACCCATTCAAGGCCGCGGTTTGTGGAGAGAGAGGGAGAGGAGAGATTTTCGCGAAATCTTGACCAATCTTCGTGCAGTTCGTCCCTGCTTCTAGGTATCGAGGTAACTATCATGAATCCTGCCTCTGATTTCTGTTTCTGCTGAGTTTCTGAAGTCGTTTCTGTGCTCTAAGTTTTGAGCTTTTTCTAAAATTGTCCGATTTCTCTGATTTCTCGCTTGGGTTATGTTCCTTATGTTCCCCTGAGTCTAAAACCTCTGTCAGTAAACTCTGATTGCGATTCATTTGTCCAGGATCTGAAAAAATTGACTCAAAACTCTTTTTGTCTCACATTTCGAAACTTTATTGTCGAAAAGACTTAATCTGACTTCGTGCCTTTAGGATTTGTTGTCACGAATGTCATGAGGATCGTTGCTGTCAAATTTGTTTTCAGAACTGATAACTTTGAAGTTTTGAGCCTTTATTTTGGACCAAAATGCCCCTGGATAGTCATATTTCGACCCGATTGTCCGAAAATTGTTCCGACAGTTTCTTTGCCTTAGTTTTATCCTAAAACTACCTTGTGAATTGATTTGATCAAAGAAAAAGAGCCGAAGCCCTTTTTCCTTTGAGGCCGTGGACTATTTCCTTTAGGGGGGAGTTTTTCGGTTTCGAAAACTTGTCTTTTCGTACCTGATTGTCCTATTCTGAAGCTTTAATGCTTTGTCTATCGTTTATGTATTGTTTTGCGATCGAACTAATCGATTTTGTTTGGATTCTGCTTTGTTTTTCTCCGAGGTTCAGTTGAAGGAACTTTGGAATACTCAGAGCAATTGTTTGAGGAGAACTTTGTTTGCGAAGCTGGAACAGCTCGAGGTTAGGGCAACTTACATATATATTAGCTATGATTGCATGATAGGCATCGATAAATTTGACTTATGCTTTGCTATGATATTGATTATGATGATGGTTTATTGTTATGAATGTTTTCATAACTTATGATGTGATGTTGTGTTGAATTGAGCGTTTTGACGCGACTTCGGAGTGGAGATTCATTGATCTGGTGATCTTTGATATTTTGGGTTGGATGAGCAACCCTAGGCAAGTCCAAATGAGGGGTTTGAGACCTAGCCTGGTTGGTATTTGTTGGTTTACTTAGACTTTCCCCGGGAAACTTCTTTTGGGTGGTTGGTTTTCGGAAAACGTAGAAGGATTAGAATTTCGAAAACTAAAGACTTGGGAAACCTAGATTTTGAGAAATAAACTCATAACCTGACTAATCTGAATTGAAATCATTTTTATTAACGTTTAAGTATAGGAAAACTGAAGGGGAAAATATTTACGAAAGACGGGGAAAAGTCGACCTTTGTTGTGAGTTATTGGAATTGGGGAAAGCCACTAAGGTGAGCTATGGTGATGATTGAAAGTCACCGAGTACTTTACGTACTCTTGTTGATGGGGTTGTGTTGTATTGACCGACACTAATCCCTTGGGTTCTCTTGTTGCTGGAGCGGTGTTGTATTGACCGACACTTAGCGCTCTTGTTGTTTGGGCTGTGTTGTATTGACCGACACTAGACCCTTGTGTATTCTTGTTGGTGGAGCTGTGTTGTATTGACCGACACTTACTCCGAGTTGTGTTGTATTGACCGACACTAACTCATGGGTTTGTTGAGATTGGGTTGTGAGCTAAACACTTTCGTGGTAAGGGCGATTCGTTGTTTGGCTAACCACGTTGCATTCAATCGGGTGAATAACGGGAATGGTTCACCTGTGCATATCATGGTGAATAACGGGAATGGTTCACCTTGCATAAATGATGAATAACGGGAATGGTTCATCATATGGTGAATAACGGGAATGGTTCACCAAGGATGAATAACGGGAATGGTTCATCCAGGATGGATTTCATCCAGGATGGATAACGGGAATGGTCCATCCATAGTGAAGAACGGGAATGCTTCACTTGTGGCGAACGGGAACGCGTCACAAATCCGGATTCATATTGTGCATTTCACGCATACATTCATGCTGACTGAGACTGTGTGCTGTTTGTTTATTGAAGCAATGTTAGAGCCATAACATGCTAGGATTACTTATATGCTTATATAACAACTTATATATGTACCCTGTCACATATTGAGTGTATATGTACTTATTGCTGTGAGTTGACCCTAGCGCCTTGGCTTTGTTTGTATGTTTGTGTTTGGGCGGTCGGCCTGCTGCCAGATGTCGATGGCCGACTGGTTCTCGGTGGTCTCTCCCTCGGGGGGGGATCAGATATGAGCTGCAGGATCGGGATGCCCCACCGCTTGGGTGATCGATGTTGCTGGTCACCGGGCGACGTATCGGGGAAGGGTCGTGGAGGACCGGACTGACGAGCGTGGACGTCTGACGAAAGGAGTTCTATGGCGCATGGAGTTGAGCTTCAACTTGCCGACTTCAGATCGTGTTGGGTTTGGCACTGGGAGGTTAGGTTTGGGCAGGCGTCATGTTTTGTGTAGAGCTCTGATTCGTTTTGCTTTTGGGATCGGGTAGTTTCCGACGCATGACTTTTCGTGTGGTTCTCTTACTGAGGGATCACAGTGAGTCAGTTGGACCATAGGGGTCTTTGCTTAGGCCATATTGAGGCCGACTTTCTCCTAGTGGTTTGTAATTATAATTTTCTCACTTACACTTCTGGGTCTGTATATATTTGCCTACGGGCACACTACTTTGGAGTCACTGCGAGTGCGCGTGACATGGAGTGCAGCTGAGGCTGTACATGTATATATGTTGTATATCGGTTAGTTTAGTAGTTGGGTTTTGTCTTTACTTCCTTATCGTTTTGATTTAAAGGAAAGAAAACGAAAAAAAAATTACCTGTTTTCCGCGTAAAGATTATTTTTGGTTACTAAAGTGACACCTGGAAATCGGGGTGTTACACTTCTCGTTTTCCAAAACTATGATTTGCATCCGAAGCTTCCTTTCGAGTTTGTTATCATTACTTAAAGATTTAGAGGTTGTTTAATGTCTTATGAGTTTTCGTTACAAAATAGTATCCTTTTAGTCTTATCGCAAATCCTAACAGTTCTCGGGATCTCCTAATCCCCAAATGACTCCAGAGAATGTCTCGATCCATAAACATCATAACAAGGTCCGAATCTCATTCGTCCTATCAAACTTTCTCCAAAACTCTCAAATAAAAATCGGCATGACCTGCCCGCTATCCTCACCATTCAGAATCTCAGTTTCCAGTGCAAAGCATATTTAAATCATCACAATCAACAACATGTCATATATCAATACATCTCAGAATAAACACATAGCACTTAGCATATAAAGCATGCACCACACATCCTAGATTACCCACATAGCACATAGCATGTAAGTCAATCTCAAAAGCATTCAGTAGATGAATCATCTACATTGTCAGCCGAAGCCTCAGAAAACATTTTCCAATCACACACAATCCAGTGCATAAACAGTAAACAATGTCGAAAGCATCGACCCTAAACATTAACTAGAGATTCAGTGAGAAGCCCTCACCTGTAGGTTCTCCAGAGTGATCTCCTAACTCCTTTTCACAAGCAAAGTCTTGTTCCTCGGGAAATTCCTCAAAATCACCTTTAGAACAAAACCACAGAAATCAATCAAAATCTATCGGAAACTAAGCTATCGATACTTACTAAGGTTACTCGAAGTAATCTATACACTAAGGTACGATAATCTAGCGCGAAAAGACAAGTTTTCGGAAAAGGAAATTTCCTCCTCCCCCCTTAATAGGTTCGGCCACTTTTGGTAATTAGGGAACTCGATTTTTCTTCGATCAAACTTGGTTCCTATGCTATCATTAGCCGTAACTAAGGGTATTCTGAACTCGGAAAAATTATCGGATCAAAAACTGTCGCAGGGGTATTTTGGTCACTATTTTTAACTTAGGATTTTCAAAACTGAAATCCCAAAAACCAAATTTTGCAGGGACTTCACCAACGACGTTTATGACAACTAATCCTACTAGCACTAAGCTAAGGCGATAGTTTTCAGCCTAAAGGTTGAAGCTTTACTCCAAAAACTCCAAAAATGGGTATTTTAGGCTAAAATTGATTCCGACGGAATTCCGGCGACATAACGGAAAATCTAACCCGGCAGAAGTGATCTTGGGCACATAAGGAAGAGGTTTAGAATCAGAAATGAAATATTCAGGATAGTTTTGCAAAAACCCATAAACTATCAGCTCAGAAAAGCCTACAGAAAAGCTATGGAAAAAGCGATCAGAGGTAAGGATTAGCAACTAACGGATCAACGATCAAGCAAGAAATGAACAAAATTCTTCTTCCTTCTTCCTTGGTGAAGCTCGCGGCCTTGGAGAGAAAATGGAGGAGTTTTGTGTTTTTTTCTCACTTGCTTGCTATATATAGAAGATGGAAATTCGCGGGAAAATGAAAGTTTCGCGAATCTGATTTTTCCGGCGTCATTCTCCGTTAATTCTAAGATATGTTTTGGCAAAAGAATTCCAAAACTAAAAAGATGTCTCCTTGTATTTTTGGCAACTAATGCATAGTCGGTGTAAAACTATTTTACCCGATAAGTTGCTTTTTGCATCGAATGTCGGAATGGAAAACTTCCTTCTGAAGAAAGATTGAAATCATCAAGAGAAATGGGTGTACGCGTGTAGAATCTTCATTTGATGTTCCGAATAGAAAAATTCCTCATAGTCGGGTGATTCTAGGGTTTTGAAATACCAGGGTTTCGGTTTCGGCAAACTTCCGATGATTGGAATCGGACGTTCGTAAATCCTAGAGTTTCGCCTCGAAACGATTGTGATATATGGAAAAAGAGAAGTTCTAACATTTCTCTGAAGATTTTTGGAATTAACTTCCATCGTGCCTAAAAGTGAAAACTAGCTATATACTAGGGTTTCTGACCTAGGTTTAAGTGTATAACGATCGTGCTATAACTTTTATCGACTTCGACACAATCCTTTGACTTTTCCTGAACTTTCTCCTTCATAAATTTATTTCATTTGGTAAACTCTAGTTCAGGTTTCCTTTCACGATACATCAACCTACTTGTGAATAACAATTTATTCACTTGGTATAAACTGAAAAACTTGGGCCTTACAATCCCCCAGCGCCTAGGCGCTTGAGCTCGCTTGAAAAGGGCTTTTTGGCTTCTGAAACTCCTCTTTTCAATCCTCTTTAAGTTTTCCATCAATTCCATGCTTATTGGCCTTCTTCCTTCTTCAGTTCCTGATCTGAAACTTAACCAACAAGCCAAGGAAAATTCTAGAAGCTCAAAGAGCTTATTAGCACATGAGATCCTTCAATTAACACAATAAAACCATGCAAGTCCTAAACTTTACTCAAAATGCAAGAAAACTCCCTATAAAACTACTAAATTACCAAAGCCAAATAAAGACTAAAGAAAATATAAAAATGCATGAGAATGCATGAAACATTACATGAGACTCAACAAAAAGACTCAAAACACACAAAGAAATGACCCTAAAAACACTACTAAAATAGGGTCATCACACCACTATACTCAACGACAGCTCGCCCTCGAGCGTAAAAAACACTCGCTTGCCCTCAAGCGCAAGAAATGCTCCCACACAAGTGCTCTCAACAAGGAATACTTCACAAAAACAGGGGGACAAAGTAATCACAGCTAGTTCCAAGAGAAAGACCCAACAACCTACTTCATGCATCTTTTGAAAAGAGAAGAGTGTAGAGTCCGTTCATGAGAAGCATTTAGATCTACAAATCCTAGGATGAGATGTTCATTTAGTGCACTGAGCACACAAGCAAGTTCATAGGTCCTGAATGTCATTCACTCAATAGCAACAAAGATCAAACATGCAAATATTCAAAGAGACTTCCAAAAGGGTTGAAACATTGGCTAGGTAAAACATGATGGTGGTTGGTCCCTAAAAGAAAAACTAGGCTTTCAAGCACATTGAGTGTGGTCCTCTGCTAATAACCCCGGAGCTTACAACACCCTTTTCTTTTTACACAAGTCTCTTGCACCCCTTTCGAAACTCTTCTTTTGTTTTTCCAACTCCAACTTTTATTTAGGAGTTCTTTTTTCTTTCTTTTTTTTTTACTGTTTTTTTTCTTGTGGGGCAAGAGGCTATTTCTCATTTTTCCAGCTCCATGAAACACAACAAGGACCATCACTCCCTTAATATTCTAACCAAACATCCATCCCAACTTTTGGCTACAAAAAGATTCTCCACTCAAGCTCAAATGGGGCAACTAAAGGTAATGTTCAACCACAAACTCAGAATCTCAAGAAATCCTATAAGTCTCAAGAATAAAACAGAAATCACTAAGCATGCTATGAGTGAAATTAACGCAGAACCAAGAATTGCAAATGAGTCAGGATCCTCCAGAGAATTTTTATGGTAAAGGGTCAAAGATAGACCCTTAACGGACTCACCTCGACTCCTTTCTCAAGAGACACTCGGAAGACCGAAGTCCCCTCCTCTCTTCCCCAACATGCAATCACTCATCCCCGAAACAACAACAAGTATTCACAAAAGCATTTTCGAAAACAGCACTAGTAGGGAAACAAAACTATAGCTAAAACATGTGAGTATAGGGAAGTGAAAAACCCAAAAACGAAAACTTAAATAACAATGCATGATAAAAAGAAAAATAAAAGCTATAAAAGAGAAAATATGTAAGAATACATGAGCTAAACTAAGGGAAGGAGTTGACCTTCTTTACCAATTACCATGGAGGTCTTAGAGTCACCTCCTACTCTAGCATTTAGGCTCTCAATCCCTGCACAATGCAACAAACAAACAAGCAAAAATAACAAAACTTGGGTTGTCTCCCAAGCAGCCCATTGTTATAGTCTTAGGTAGACTATCCCCCTTATCAAGGAGGTTTGAAAAACATGGTTTCCAGCTTCAGCACCTCACCACCTTGGTACACTTTCAACCTCTGTCCATTCACGGTGAAAGTGTTCTTGGTCTCTGGGTTTTCAACCTCAACAGCACCATGAGGAAACACCCTCTTGACCACAAAGGGTCCAGACCATCTAGACTTAAGTTTCCCAGGGAAGAGTCTCAATCTAGAATTGAAGAGCAGCACTAATTGCCCTGAGACAAATTCCCTGTTCAAAATTTTCCTATCATGCCACTTCTTCGTCTTTTCCTTATAGATGCTAGCACTCTCATAAGCTCGGAGTCGAAACTCATCAAGCTCATTCAATTGCAAGAGTCTCTTCTCGCTAGCAACTTTCCAATCAAAGTTCAATTTCCTTATGGCCCAATAGGCCTTGTGTTCTAATTCCACAGGTAGGTGACACGCTTTCCCAAAAACTAAATGGAAAGGAGAGGTACCAATCGGAGTTTTAAAAGCGGTTCGGTATGCCCATAAAGCATCGTCAAGTTTCCTTGACCAATCCTTTCTGGAAGAATCTACCACCTTTTCAAGAATACGTTTTAACTCCCGATTAGAAATCTCAACTTGCCCACTAGTTTGAGGGTGATAGGGGGTAGACACCTTGTGCTTGACACCATATTTTTCCAAGAGAGACTCAAAAGCTCTGTTGCAAAAGTGGGTACCCCCATCACTTATAATTGCCCTAGGAACACCAAACCTAGTAAAAATATTCTTTTTTAGAAAAGCAACCACCACCTTAGAGTCATTTGTTGAGAGTGCAGCGGCTTCAACCCACTTGGAAACATAATCCACAGCCACTAAAATATACTGGCAACCAAAAGAAGGTGGGAAAGGTCCCATGAAATCGATGCCCCAAACATCAAACAACTCAATTTCCAAAATATTCTTGAGGGGCATCTCATTTCTCCTTGAGATGTTACCAGTTCGTTGACATCTATCACAACTCTCAACAAAAGCTCTACTATCCCTATGCAGTGTAGGCCAATAGAAACCACTTTGGAGAACCTTAGCAGCGGTTCTCTCCCCACTAAAATGTCCACCATAACTTGATCCATGGCAATGCCAAAGAATTTTCTCAAAATCAACTTCTGGGATACACCTTCTAATGACTCCATCAGAACAAATTTTGAAAAGGAAAGGGTCATCCCAGAGGTAAGATTTTGCATCATGCATAAATCTTTTCTTTTGCTGCCATGTCAAGTCATGGGGAATAAGTCCAGCAACACGGAAATTAGCAAAGTGTACATACCAGGGTAAGGGTTCCTCGGTGGAAACAGCTAGGAGTTTCTCATCCGGGAACTCCTCTTGAATAGGTATTGGGCTGCACGCCCCACCTTCCAATCTTGACAAATGGTCCGCCACGCCATTGTCCTTGCCTCTCCGGTCAATGATCTCAAGGTCAAACTCTTGAAGGAGCAAGACCCATCGAATCAACCTTGGCTTAGAGTCCTGTTTAGCAAACAAATGCCTCAAAGCAGCATGGTCAGTATGAACAATTACTTTAAAACCCAAGATGTAAGGCCTAAACTTCTCACAAGCAAAGACTACACCCAGCAACTCTTTTTCAGTTGTAGTGTAGTTCCTTTGGGCCTCATTTAAAACTCTACTTGCATAATATATCACATACAAAACTCTCTCTTTCTTTTGACACAAGACAGCTCCTAAAGCTAGATCACTAGCATCGCACATGATTTCAAACGGTAGAGACCAATCCGGAGCAACAATTACCGGGGCTGTCACCAAACTCTCTTTAATAGACTCAAAAGCTTTCAAACAATTCTCATCAAAAGTAAAAGGTTCCTCCTTCTCAAGCAAGTTGGTCATAGGCTTAGCTAATTTGGAAAAGTCTTTAATAAACCGCCTATAAAATCCAGCATGCCCGAGGAAACTCCTAATACCCTTGATGTTAGTCGGGGGAGGGAGCTTTTCAATGACTTCAATCTTAGCTCTATCAACCTCAATCCCCTTTTCAGACACCTTGTGTCCTAGAACTATGCCATCCCTAACCATGAAATGGCATTTCTCACAATTTAAGACCAAGTTGGTCTCTTGACATCTTTTCAGAACCAAGGCTAAATTCCCTAGACAAGCATCAAAATTTGGACCAAAAACAGAGAAGTCGTCCATAAAAATCTCGATGCACATCTCTATCAAATCAGAGAAAATAGCAAACATACACCTTTGGAAAGTAGCTGGGGCATTGCAAAGCCCAAATGGCATTCTCTTATAAGCAAACACGCCGTAAGGGCAAGTGAATGCCGTCTTCTCTTGGTCCTCCGGTGCAACACAAATTTGGTTGTACCCGGAATAACCTTCAAGAAAACAGTAGTATTGATGCCCAGCCAACTTATCCAGCATTTGATCTATGAAGGGCAAAGGAAAGTGATCCTTTCTAGTTACCGAATTCAGCCTTCGATAGTCAATACAAACCCTCCACTTCGTCACTTGACGAGTGGGAATCAACTCATTGTTCTCATTGGCAACCACAGTGATACCTCCTTTCTTGGGAACCACTTGAACGGTACTTACCCATTCACTATCCGAAATTGGATAAATCACACCTGCATCAAGCAATTTGATTATCTCTTTCCTCACCACATCCTTCATGGAAGGGTTAAGTCTTCTTTGAGGTTGGACTATAGGTTTGTAATTTTCTTCCAACAAAATTTTATGCATGCATATCGCAGGACTAATACCTTTGATATCATCAATAGTCCAACCCAAAGCTGACTTGTGATCCCTCAAAACTCTGAGGAGTTTCTCCTCTTCCAAGGGAGTGAGAGCGCTATTCAAAGTAACAGGTTTATTCTCACCTTCCTCAAGATAAGCATACTTGAGAGAGGAAGGGAGTGGCTTGAGCTCACTCTTCTCTTTAATTGGAATCTCCTCATCCCTAGTTAACTCTTCTTTCCAAATGCTTTTGGTGGCAAGAGATGAGACAGATTCTAATTGAGATAGAGTAGCATTCACCTCATGATACAAAGAATCAAGTTCCCTCTCAAGATTTTGGTCCTCTATTTATAACCCCTCCATGATTGTTGTTTCCAAGGGGTCCTTAATAGATATCCTAACAAACTCTTCACACACGAGCTCATCCACTACTTCACATCGGAAAACTTCCTCATCCGCTCGGTGTTTTAAAGAGTCAAAAATATTGAAGAGGACCTCATCTTCACCTACTTTCAAAGTTAGAGTTCCCTTAGCCACTTTAATCTCAGCCTCACCAGTGGCTAAGAATGGTCTCCCCAATATGAGAGGAACTTTAGAGTCCTCTTCCATGTCTAAAATGACAAAATCCACTGGGAAGACAAACTTATCCACCTTAACCACAACATCTTCAATGATCCCGTAAGGGGTTTTTAAGGACCTATCCGCCATTTGCAAAGAAATCATAGTTGGGGTAACCTCACCTAAATTCAACCTTTTAAACATACTAAGCGGCATGAAGTTGATACTCGCTCCTAAATCACACAAGGCTTCTACCACAGTTAACCCCTCTATCTCCACCGGAATAGTAAAACTCCCGGGATCTCTCCTCTTTTTAGGCATCTTCCTTTGCAAAATGGCACTACACTCTTCGGTCATCAAGATAGTTTCATCGACCTCACTCAACTTCCTTCTCTTACTGAGGATATCTTTCATGAACTTAGCATAGATTGGCATTTGCTCCAAGGCTTCGGAGAAAGGAATATTAATATGGAGTTTCTTAAAAACTTCCAAGAACTTAGAAAATTGTTTATCCAAATTTTTCTTCACCAAAGCCTTGGGAAATGGAATCTTGCGGAGTTCACGAGTATGGGTATTAACAACTCTAGTCCTAGTAGGCTCTCTAGCTCTTTCCTCCATAACACCCTCATCTCTTTCTTCCTCAGCTTTCTCATTTTTCTCTCCCTCAATTTTTTCCTCTAGCTCATGTAACACTCTTCCACTCCTAGTGGAAACAACAGCAGTATTTTCTTGCCCAGTCAAAGTTAAAGGTTCGGAAGAGAACTTACCTTGGTGATTCTCGGACATTTGCTTTGCTAGCTGTCCCAATTGACTCTCCAAGCTGTTGATAGCCATATCATGGCTCTTGTAATTGCTCGATGTATGATCAATGAATCTCTCAATCAGCTCCTCAAGACTCTTCTTGCCAACTGTCTTTACAACAATTTGCAGCTGGACAAGAGGCCCTTGTTCTGAGGTTGGAGCTCTTCCTTCTTGAGTCAATGTTCTGACCTTACCAACATCATCATTAACAGTACACTGGTTACTATCATGAGATTCACCACAAAATTTGCACTCCAAACTAGTTACTCTCGCTCCAATTGACTTGGCATCCTGAATATGTTTCCGCATTTTCGCTACTTCCTCGGAGAGTTGCTTGTTGGAGGCTATGAGCTTATCATAAGATTCCACTTCAAAAGAACTTCTTCGGATTTGGCGTTCATTCTCGGAGTTCATGGCCCTCATCACCATTTTCTCTATCAAGTCATACCCCGCTTGTGGGGGAAGAGCATCGAACTCCCCTCTTGAAGCCGCGTCCAAACCAAACCGTGATGAATATAGTAACCCATCATAGAACTTCGCCACACATTCAGCTTGGGTGAGATTGTGTTGAGGACATTTCCTCAAAAGCTTCTTAAAGTGCTCCCAAGCCTCATAAAGATTTTCATCTGAGGATTGTGTGAATGTCATGATGTCATTCTTCAATTTCCTCAAGAGAGACCTCGGGAAGAACCTCGTTGTGAATTTTTCTGCAAGGTCTTCCCAAGTAGTGAGACTCCCTTGAGGTTGTGAGTTTAGCCAATCCTCTGCTGCGTCCTTCAAAGAGAAGGGAAATAAGCTCAACCGGATTGCTTCTGTAGAAACATTCACCACCCGATAAGTGTTGCAATTCCGGATGAACTTCTCCATATGAGCATGAGGATCTTCTGAGGAACCTCCACCATATTGGCTTTGGCTCACCATGTTGATGAATGCTGGTCTTAATTCAAAGTTCCCCACTCCTTCGGGAATGACAATACTTCCGGGATAGTCAAAGCTCATGGACCCCGAAGTTAGTTCCCGAAGAGTTCGGTTGGCATTCTCAACTTCTTGTTCACGTAAGCGGAGGGTGATACCCTCTTGGATCCTTGCCTCAATGTGGGCTTGCAACTCCTCCTCTGTCATGCAGCCACCCATGGTGGTGCCTCTCTTGAAAGCAACCTGCGTATGACACTCACAGAGAAAGATTAGTAGCACCAATTCTAGACAAGTTAAAACTTAAAACTTAAACCAAAAATCACAAAACAATTCCCCGGCAACGGCGCCAAAAACTTGTTGGTCAATCTGCAAGTGCACAGATATCTCCGGGTTTTAATTTATCGAACCACAGGGAATTGGAATGTGAATTCAGTTTAAGAGTCAAGTTCAAGGTTGAAAAGCGAGTAAAATTCAGTTTTAATGATTGGTTGTTTCTTGAGTTTGTAAAAAGACAAGTGATCAAGTAATAAAGCGATTGGAATTCAGAGATGAGATTGCCTTGGGTTCTTGCTCAACAAATTCAGTTTTAGCAAACCTTCCTATTCAATTAATCCTGAGTCTCTCCTTGATGTTCTAGCCTAGATAGTCATCAATCGATGCCTCGTAAAGAAAACCCTTTCTAATCAAAAGATAGATTCAATTCCTTGATAACCTAAACATTTGCTAGAAGCACTAAGCATACAAATCAGGCCAACAAACCCCAACCCTTCCTCTATTCCTAGTAGCAAGTATAGAAGGAGTAATCTCACAACAAGTCCCAATTCTATAACAAACTATCGTTATGATTATAGAAAAGTAAGAAGCTAGCATGCATTCAAGCTTGAAAGATAAAGCATAGAAGTGAGATTCAAGGGTTTACTCAGAACTTCATGAATAGAAAAGGATTGAAAGCTAAAACATTCAAAGTCTTACAAAGAACCCAAAGCAAAAGGGGTTTTAGCCAAGCATGGCTATGGAATCCATACAAGAAGATACAGATGAAACCTGAAACATAAGGCATAGGGAAAGCTCCTCAAGCTCCAGAACTCAAGCCCTCTCTTCTAACTTATGAAAATATGATAAAATGACAAAAGGTTCCAAAAGAAATGGCAAAAAGCCTATTTAAAGGCTAACAGGTCGAGTCTGGGCGCTCAGGCGCCAATTCAGAGCGCCTGAGCGCCAATTGCACTTAAAAAACATGCTCTCTGGACCAATTGGCGCCTAGGCGCTCATCCCCCAGCGCCTAGGCGCTTGAGCTCGCTTGAAAAGGGCTTTTTGGCTTCTGAAACTCCTCTTTTCAATCCTCTTTAAGTTTTCCATCAATTCCATGCTTATTGGCCTTCTTCCTTCTTCAGTTCCTGATCTGAAACTTAACCAACAAGCCAAGGAAAATTCTAGAAGCTCAAAGAGCTTATTAGCACATGAGATCCTTCAATTAACACTATAAAACCATGCAAGTCCTAAACTTTACTCAAAATGCAAGAAAACTCCCTATAAAACTACTAAATTACCAAAGCCAAATAAAGACTAAAGAAAATATAAAAATGCATGAGAATGCATGAAACATTACATGAGACTCAACAAAAAGACTCAAAACACACAAAGAAATGACCCTAAAAACACTACTAAAATAGGGTCATCACTTCCTCAATAGCTTCAAGTAGCTCAACCTTTAGTTGTTGTTCATGCATAGCCACTCTTCTGTTGAAACGCTGCCTAGCATCTTCAATCCTCTGATCCCTTTCAATTGTGAGATGACTCATCATAATAGGAACTTGAGCAATCATCCAATCACACAGATGATCCCATTCTTCAACAACAGAGTCAGGATTCTCATGAAGGTCAGTGTGACCTTGTACATTGCGAATCATTAATGATGCTTCATAATTAAACACACTGATACACTCAAGAAGGGAGTTGGGTTTGAGATAGGTATAGGGAACAATAGAGAGATTGGTTTCAGGCGAAGTGGGGTGATTACTGCTATTAGCTTCAGAAACACCTTGAAGAGAACCAACATCTAGAGTTTGGACATTTGAAGTGTTGATCTCAAGGTTAGGCTGAGAGGTTTCAACCTCAGGGTTTGGAGATCTAACCGAGGAATGGTTAGATACTGAGTTTTCTGGTTGGACAGGTTCTGGTTGAACAAGTTCTGGTTGTATGGGTTGAGATGAAGGAGATGATGCATTCAGAGGGACTACTGGAATGGGATGATCTGGATCAACTAGACGTTCTGGTCTAGGTCCAGGATATCTCCTTGAGCTAGGAACAGTATGGTAGGACTCTGGGATAGCAGACTCTTTTTGTTTCGCAATTTGAACAAATTGGCGAGTGGATTCAGAGTTATTTGAGGGTGAGGAGTCAGCAACATTTGTGGGAAAGGATACAGAGGGACAAGGAGTTGTACTTTATATATCGGTTGTTTTGCGAACAGGATGATCTGATGCTCTGAGGACAGAGTGATCAGAGGTTCTGGGTTCATGGTGAGATTGATCTGAAATAATGGGTTCAGAGGTATGTGGGTTGTATTGAATGGTTATAGGTGAGGTAGGTTCAGAGGGTCTTGGAGTCTGAAGCATATTCCAAAGAGGTTCTTCTTCATGAGAAGGTTTAAAAAATGAAGATCTAGGTGAAGTGGGTGGAGAGGTGTGTGGTTCAGCTGGTTGAGACTCTTGAATGGGAGAGAGTGGGGTAGCAGTTCGGTTAAGAAGTGCAGAAATTGGGAGTGCATCAAATGAGCTTAAATCATCATCAATAAATGAAACAAAAGACTTACTTGATGATCTCACTGCAGACCGAGTAACTCTGGCAGGAGCCTCAGTTCTGGTTACTTCAACAACTGGTTCCACACGAGTGGGCTTTTCCACAATTCTCACTTGCTTCTTCTTCTTCTTTGGTGGAGGAGCATCATCATCGTCACCATCAGATGGAGCATCTGGCTGAGATGGTTCCTCATGCTTCCTCTTGAGCTTGTCATTCTTCTTCTTCTTCTGATCAACACCACCAGAAGGATCAGACTCTTCAGAGGATTCCTCTATAACTATTCTTCTCTTCTTCTTCCTCTTTGGAGGAGAATCAAACTCTGGAGCTGGTGGCAGGGTTCTGAAAAACTCGTCGACATCTATTTCATAACCTTGTTCCCTCAGATCAGCTATGTAGTGCAAAATAGCAGCTGGGTCATCAGCTCTGGACCATAGAGGATAATCGATCAGAGGGACTCTTCTCTGTCTGACTTCATCAGAGGTATCTTGATGATCAGGTGCAAGCTTTGTCTTGTTCAATCCCATCTTCTTCATGGATGTGGAGGTGAAGACATCACCAACAATAGTCGTCAGATCCTCTGTGCAGCCTGCCTTAGTCAGATCTTCTATCAACTTGCTTTCAAGGAAGAGGTCTGAGAGAAATCTTCTAAAAGGAATGTATCTGATAGCAGACTTTAGAGAAGTAGTTGTTCTGGACTTCATGATGCACTCTTTGAGGTAAGAGAACAGGAAGAAAGGAAGGCAGATCTTCTTGCGGTCCTGAATGAAGAAGAGCATCACTTTCTGACAGAAATTGATGTAGTCTGGAGAGCTTCCCTTTGGCCTTTGATTGGTGCAATGAAGCAGAATCTTGTGCCAAATCCTCAACTTAGGATGAAGTTCTACTACTTTGTAGTCACTCTTGCCTGGCTTATAGTTTGTGTAGAGAGCTCGGTTGGCATCTTCTTTGGTCTTGGATTTCACCTTTGATTCCGATAGTTGGAATCTGTAGCCTGTGCCAGTGTTCTCACCCAGAAGATCAACAATTGATTTCTCTGTGATGATGATTCTTCTGCCAGCAATGTAGGAGGCCACTTGGTTGTCATCACAGTCGGCATGTTTCCAGAATTCCTTTACCGACTTGATGTAAACTGGACCACGAAGCCTGTTGTATATTCTTCCCAGCCTAGAGCTTTAACTTCAGGACGAAGATCAAACCCATTTGCAGCAATGTTGCCAAGGTCGAATCTCCATTCAGCAAGAACCTGGAGTTCATCAGGAGAGTAGACACACGTAACAGCACAACCTCTTTGTGCAAGAGGAATCATCTGCCCTGTAGCTTGAGTTTCTGGTTGATTTCTCTGAGTTGCAGAGCCCGATTGACCGGTAATTTGACCTACTACCATGACAGGAAATCTTCTTCCGTCCGCAGTTTCACCTCTATTAGATTTCACCATCTTTGAAGCGGTTGAAGGTTTGGGTAGAAGAGAGAGGATGAATGAAGAGAGAGAGAGAGAGATCGTGGGGATTAAGGATTTGCAAACCGGAGAGAGAGAGAGTAAAGCAGAAAGTGATGGAGAACGTGTGTGTATAGTGGGTTTTTGAAAATAACCGTTGTTGATTACAAAGCAATGTAAAATCAATGGTTAAAAATTAAAGACATCATAGCAACAGTTAATACACATATCACACGATGGAGAGAAGCACATCAACACTCATTACGACAGACTGTCAGCACGGGCACAAGGAACGATGTATCATAGCTACTAACACACGTTTATTGTCTCAACTTCAGAGTGAGCACCAATGGGTACTTATCCTCTGATGGAGTTACCTTCTGAACTAGACATCTTCTGATAAAGAAGCAACATAGTCAGAGGTTCTGATCCATCTTCATGCCGGACAAAAGTCCATATTCATATTTTTCAGAATGAAATTAAATCTATCCTCTGCTAAGGGCTTTGAAAAGATATCTGCCCATTGATGGTCAGTATCAACAAACTTCAGAAGAAGTACGCCCTTCTGAACGTAATCTCTAATAAAATGATACTTTACCTCAATGTGTTTTGCCCTTGAGTGTAAGATAAGATTCTTACTCAGTGAGATTGCAGCAGTGTTATCACAATAGATTGGGATGTTGCTCTCAAGGATTTGATAATCCTCCAGCTGATGTTTCATCCAGAGCATCTGAGCGTTGCATATTGCTGTTGAGATGTATTCTGCCTCTGCAGTAGATAGTGCAATGGTTGATTGCCTCTTGCTTGCCCATGAGACTAAGTTGCTTCCCAGAAATTGACAATTTCCAGAAGTGTTTTTTCTCTCTGTTTTATCTCCAGCATAATCAGCATCACAGTAACCTGAAAGCTTATACTCTGATGTTTTCTTATACATCAAGCCAAGGTTAGTGGTGCCTTTCAGATATCTCAGGATCCTCTTAACAGCAGTTAAGTGGGTTTCCATTGGATCTGATTGGAAACGAGCACATAGATGAACACTAAACAGAATATCTGGCCTAGATGCAGTTAAGTATAGAAGTGATCCTATCATACCACGATAGAGCTTCTGACAAACTTTACCACTTGCATCTTCTTTTTCCAGGATGCATGTAGGATGCATTGGAGTCTTAGCAATTGTAGATTCTGTCATGTTGACCTTCTTCAGAAGTTCTTTAGTGTACTTGCTCTGATGGATGTCTGTTCCTTCTGGTGTTTGATCAACTTGTATACCCAGAAAGTAGTTGAGTTCTCCCATCATACTCATTTCAAATTCAGCCTGCATCATCTTAGAAAACTCTTTGCATAGAGATGGATTAGCAGATCCAAATATAATATCATCAACATAAATTTGCACAATTAAGATATCATCTTTGTAAGATTTTCAAAAGAGAATTGTATCTACTTTACCCCTTACAAACTCATTTTCCAGAAGGAATGAGCTGAGTCTCTCATACCAAGCATTGGGAGCTTGCTTCAGACCATAGAGAGATTTCTTCAATTTGAACACATGGTCAGGGTTCTTCTCATCTTCAAAACCTGGGGGTTGATGAACATAGACTTCCTCTGAGATGTAACCATTTAGGAAGGCACTCTTAACATCCATCTGATGAAGAATTATGTTGTGATTCACTGAGAAAGAGATCAGCAGTCTGATTGCTTCTAGTCTTGCTACTGGAGCAAATGTTTCAGTATAGTCTATTCCTTCCTGCTGATTGTAGCCTTGAGCAACTAGCCTTGCCTTATTCCTGACTACATCTCCTTTCTCATTCAGCTTGTTTCTGAAAACCCATTTGGTTCCAATCACATGAACGCTTTGAGGTTTCTTCACTAGGCTCCAAACATCATTCTTGGAAAATTGATTCAGTTCTTCTTCCATAGCCAGAATCCAGTCCTTGTCTTGAAGAGCTTCATCAATTGACTTAGGTTCAATTAAGGACACTAACCCTTTCAGACAGAGCAAGGTCTCTTCAGAGGGTCTGAAGGCTGATCTGGTTCTGACTGGTTCATCTTTGTTACCCAGAATCAATTCCTTAGGATGAGATGCAGTAATTCTGCTCTTCTTTTGAGGTTGTGAATCAGAGGGACCAGCTTCTTCTGGTTCATCTTCCTCTGGCTCAGCTTCCTCTGGAGCTTTGCCTTTGCCAGGAACATATATGCTTAAATCAGCAAACTTCTCAACTAGCTTTGACTGATCAGAGTCAAGCTTATCATCAAATCTAACATGAATAGATTCTTCAATAGTTTTAGCATCAGTATTATAAAATCTGAAACCTTTAGATCTATCAGAGTAACCAAGTAATAGACATTTAGAAGACTTAGCATCAAATTTATGCAATCTATCCTTAGTGTTTAAAACATAGCAGACACAACCAAAAGGATGAAAATAAGAAATGTTGGGTTTTATTTTCTTCCACAATTCATAAGGAGTCTTATTCAGAATTGGTCTCACATAGATTCTGTTCTGAATGTTACATGCTGTGTTTACTGCCTCTGCCCAAAAGTGCTTAGCCATGCCAGTTTCTTGGAGCATGGTTCTAGCCATCTCCTGAAGAGTTCTGTTCATCATCTCAACAACCCCATTTTGTTGAGGAGTTCTGGGACAAGAGAAATCATGTGCAATTCCGTAGGAATCAAACAGACACTCAAACTTGTCATTCTCAAACTCTCCACCATGGTCACTTCTGACACGCACAATCCTACAAGCCTTCTCGTTTTGCACTTGGGCTATGAAGGTAGAGAACACAGAATGAGACTCATCCTTGCGGGTTAGAAATTTTACCCATGTCCAGCGGCTATAGTCGTCAACAATGACCATCACATATCTCTTGCCACCTATAGACTCAGTTTTCACTGGTCCAAACAGGTCGATATGCAGAAGTTCCAACGGCCTTGAGGTAGAGACAACATTCTTTGCCTTGAAAGGGACTTTTGTGAATTTGCCTTTCTGACATGCTTCACAAAGAGCATCTGAAGAGAACTTCAGAGTGGGTAAGTGAAGGTATGAAAAACGGTAGAAAGGGAGGGTTTGAATAACGTTTTTAGAATAAAACTTCCACCTTTAAGATTTTAACAAATCTTTCGTGAACAAATAAAGTGCTTAAGATCAGAGATAGAAAAGCACATAAGGATTTTATCCTGGTTCACTTGATGAATCACTCAAGCTAGTCCAGTCCACCCGTTAAGGTGATTTCTTCCTTCTTAGAATGAAGACAATCCACTAATCAGGTAATTGTTACAACTGCACTTGAAACCTACAAGTGACTAACAATACACTGACTTAGCTCACACTAAGATTCACTCTCTTAGTCTTCTCTAGGATCCGATCAACCTTGATCTCCTAAAGGTAAACTAAACAACTGTTTAAGAAAGATTGTTTACAAAGAATTTGCTTCTAAAAAGCTTGTAGTAAACACAATGAATTCATAGGTGAAAGAATGCTTAGAAGGTTTGAATATAGCTTGCGCGTATGAGATTCTTCCAAACACATCTTTCAATCTTCAACCTCTATTTATACTCCAAGGATTAGGGTTTGAACACTGCATGGGAATGCTATCGTTGGAGGGCAGTTCTGGAATTTCCAGCTTCTGTTGTGGCTGAGAATGTTAGGTTAGGTCGTCAGGATAGTACATTTGCTTTTGTACTTTGGATAGTGACTTGACCTTTAACCTAGTAGACTTCTGATCAGAGGAATGCTTCGTGTTGGAACTTGTGAAGCTTGTTGATCAAAGTCAGAGGGAAGCATGGATCCTCTAACCGTTGTATGTTCTGATTCTGAACTCAGAGGAGAAGTACTTGGTCTTTAGAGCCGTTTTGCTTCTGGACTTCAGAGTCTTCACTTTTCAGCTTCTGGATCTTCAGAGTCTTCTACACCGTCAGAACATCTGAACCTTCAGAGTGTCTGGGTTATCAGAACGTCTGGATCTTCAGAACTTCAAGTGACTAAGTCCACATCAGAGCTTGATTTACTTCAGATCTTCTGAAGCTTTTCTACTGTTCAGATTGAACATAGAGTTTGCGAAAGCGTTGCTAGGGTCACTCTTTAAGCACAGTGCTTCTGATTTGTGTGACATTGGATTAAGGTCAGAGCCTGTAAGAGCACACTCAGAAAAACACGTTAGAGTACCATAATTGTTCATACTAAAATGTTAACTTGTAATCATCAAAACATAGAGTTGTACTACTAGATCAAAACTTGATCTTACAATCTCCTCCTTTTTGATGATGACAAAACCAAGTATTTTGATGAACAATTCTTAAAGAATAAACTGAATTCACTCAGAGTTTGGAGAAATAGAATTAGACTTATCCTGATGTGAATGGTTTATTCTGCTCATTCTGAATCCAAGTCACAGCTTGATTCTAAGCTTAGCTTCCCCTGAATCTAAGACTTAATGAAAAACGTTAGTAATGTCTAGATTCTGAGCTGAATAATATAAAAGTTTAGAGTGAAAGCACATGACATAGATGAAATGAAATAATCAGAGCGCATAAGTATTCAGAGTCACGAGTAGGGTATCAGAGTCAAATAAAATCACTTCAGAGGAAGTGAAATGTATTCCTTGTATTTGCCCAGTGACATAACTATGGTCATAGCAGTGAAACTCTTAAATTCTCCAAATAATAACTAAATCACACTAATCAGCATATACATAAAATACTCTAGGTTATACTCCCCATTTTTGTCATAAGCAAAAAGCTTGGGGTGTGAAAAACTTAGCTTGAAGTACAAGGTACTCCCCCTGAAGGAAGGACTAAGTTCAAAAATATGGAGAATTAATTAATGAGATTAGCGAATTAAAGAGAGAATTAATGCATGTGTAGAACGTTTACCACCGGCCACGGGAGTAAATAGAAGGCTAAAAAGCATTTTTGGCCCCTGATGTTTCAAGTTTGTGCAAATTCTGCCCCTATCTATTTTTGTCGATGTTTCTACCCCTCATGTTTTCAAACAGTGCACCGTCTACCCCTGACGGAGGGGTAGACGGAGCACTGTTTGAAAACATGAGGGGTAGACGATGCACTGTTTGAAAACATGAGGGGTAGAAACATCGACAAAAATATAGTAGGGGCAGAATTTGCACAAACTTGAAACATCAGGGGCCAAAAGTGCTTTTTAGCCTATTAGAAGCTTCAGTTACCAAAGGACTTATCCTCGAGAAACTGCAGTAGCAATAACTTCCGGAAAGAATAGAATGCTTATATAAAGCGATGAAGAACTAAGGAAGCTTCACAACACGATCAATTCTAAATATAAGAAAAATGGCATCATACATGATAGCTTTAGAGGAGCTCAGAAAGAAGGCATTTGAAGAGGATTTGTTCTTGAATGTAAGGCATCCTGATGGTTCAAAAACCAGACATGAGCGTATCACCATGCTGCTGGAAGAGGATCTTAGTCCAGAGTTGGATAAAGATCTGAGGGAGTTCCTCTGCTTCGTGGAGGAGATTTAGGAGCTGTGCTAGCTGGAGCTGAATCTGCTGGAAGAGAAGGAAGCAGTGGAGAAAAGACTCGAGACGATGGAAGATAGTCTGGAGAAGGATGAGCTGAGCATCAAGCTCGGTAACATAGAATATACACTGGATCGTTTGGAGAGGGAAAGAGTGGAGCGCGCCAGGAATGTAGAAGAATGAGGAAGGATCCTCCATTCTAGATTTAGGGAAATGTATGATGTAATGTAATCGTTATGATTTTCATATAAATAAAGAAGGGTTTTCAAGAGAATATTATGGTTAATGCAATAAGAACCAAAAGTAAACAAAACACTTAAGCAAACGAAAAAATATAACACATAAAAGCAAATATCTTAAAATTAGGAAAACGATAAACTAAAGGTTAAATAATTAAGGAAGAAAAAACGAAAGAAATCCTAAGAACTAGGGCTTGGCAGTGCGACGCAGAAGTTCTTGAAGTGCTCGATTCATGTCGATCAGGAGTGTCTCATGAGTGTTAAGACGTTGTTCCAAAATGTCAAGTCTGGAAGAACTTGGCTGTGTAGAAGTAGATGGAACATCCTAAGCAGAGTGAGGAGCTTGAGTGGATTGAGAGGTAGCACTTGTGAAAGGCACTGGTGCAAGAACTTGACATCTGAGAGCTTCAGCTTCAGCCTGTAACCTGTCAGCTTCTTTCAGAGCTTCTAGCTTTTGTTCAGCTTCTAGGCGTGTAGCTTCCTCTGCTTGTTCTTTCTTCTTTCTTGCTTCCTCAACAGCTTCAAGTAACTCAACTCTTAGCTGTTGTTCATGCAGAGCCACTCTTCTGTTAAAACGCTGTCTAGCAGCCTCAATCCTCTGATCCCTTTCAGCGGTGAGATGACTCATCATAATAGGAACTTGAGCAATTATCCAATTACTCAAATGATTCCATTCTTCAGCAACAGAGTCAGAATTCTCACTGAGGTCAGTGTGACCTTGTACATTGCGAATTATCAGCGATGCTTCATGATTAAACACGCTGATGCACTCAAGAAGGGAGTTTGGCTTGAGATATGTATAGGGAACAATGGAGAGATTGGTTTCAGGAGAAGTGGGGTGGTTGCTGCTATTGGCCTCAGAAGCACCTTGAGGAGAACCAACATCTAAGGTTTGGACATTTGAAGTGTGGATCTCAAGGTTAGGCTAAGAGGTTTCAACCTCAGGGTTTGGAGATCTAACCGAGGAATGGTTAGATACAGAGTTTTATGGTTCTAGTTGAACAAGTTCTTGTTGAACAAGTTCTGGTTGGATGGGTTGAGATGAAGGGTCTGCTGCATTCAGAGGGACAACTTGTATAGGATGATCTGGGTCAACTAGACGTTCTGGTCTAGGTCCAGGGTATCTCCTTGGGCTAGGTACAGTGTGGTAGTACTCAGGATTGACAGACTCTTTTTCTTTCGCAATTTGATCAAATTTGCGAATAGACTCAGAGTTATTGGAGGGTGAGGAGTCAGCAACATTAGTCGGAAAAGATACAGAGGGACAAGGTGTTGTGGTTTCTGTGTCAGTTGTTCTGCGAACCTGACGTTCTGATGCTCTGGGGACAGAGTGATCAGAAGTACTGGGTTCAGATCCAGATTGTTCTAAGATGATGGGTTCAGAGTTTGTGGGTTGTATTGAATGGTTATGGGTGAGGTAGGTTCAGAGGGTCTTGGAGTCTGAAGCATGTTCCAAAGAGGAGCTTCTTCGTGGGAAGGTTGGAAAAATGAAGACCTAGGTGAAGTGGGTGGAGAAGTGGTTTGGTCAGCTGGTTGGGACTCTGGAATAGGAGCGAGTGGGGTGGCAGTGCGGTTAAGGAGTGCAGAAATTGGGAGTGCATCAAGTGAATTTAAATCATCATCAGAATCTATAACAGCAGACTTACTTGATGATCGCACTGCAGACCGAGTAACCTTGGCAGGAGCCTCAATTCTGGTTACTTCAGCAGCTGGTTCCACACGGGTTGGCTTCAGCACAATCCTTACTTGCTTCTTTTTCTTCTTTGGTGGAGAAGCATCATCATCATCACCATCAGATGTGTAATTCAGGTTCCCTCTGATACGATCGTCCTGCGCGATGCTGGGACAAGAGGTTCGACAACCGCTTAACAGTAACACAAATCTGAACAACAGAAACAATAACACACAGTAATTGTTAACCCAGTTTAGTGAAAACTTTCACCTACGTCTGGAGGGTTTGCACCCAAAGAAAGGAAATCCACTAGCTCAAGATTCAGGAATTACAGACACTCATGAACAACTCAGTTCATAGTTCACTTCCTAATCTACCCAGTGTATTTCTACTTAGAATCTCAACCTAAGTATGAGAGCCCCTCTCACTTTCTCTCAATCACTGCCACAGTGATTGGTAAACACAATGAACAATCAGAGTTTGAATGTAATCAAACAACACAGAACCCTTCTTTGCTTTATAGAATCAGTGAGCAAAGAGGATTCACAAATAACAAAGAATGAAGCACAATAACAAATCCTAAAACACACGATCTCTCTCTATCAGCTTCGGTACCTTCATGTTTTAGGTCTTCATCCTTTTATAGACTTCAGCAGCGGTAGCATGGGCTTTAGGGTTAGCGTGGGCTGAAGAAACAGATATCAGTAACAGCAATTCAAAACGCAATCTTGATAGATTCGGTTTCTTATTGCACAAGTAAAGATAGAAACCAATCTTTTAACAAAGATTGTTTCAACAAATAACAACCCAACAATTAAAACCCTTCTGGATAGCTACTTGCTCCTCAAGTAACTCAAAAACATATCTTCAGTAAATCTTCAGAGGGCCCAAAACAGAAACACAAGCTGAGGACTGATGCCCTAGCTTCACGAGATCAGATGTCACGGCATCTGCTTCGACAATCGGTTGTTTTGACAAAATGCATGGCAACATGTTCCAACATTCTCCCCCTTTGTCAAATTTTGTCTAAAACAACTCACAATCAGAGAGGATAAAAACTAGAGAAACAATTCTCCCCCTTAGTCAGAGCTCCCACTCAAACTGATGCATCTACACAACCAACTACCATACTTCAGAAGGCATAGTCGGAACAAACCACTTAGCAGCACAAACACACAACCAGAGGTACAATCAGCCTTAGCACATGATGACACCACAATAGATCAGCTTGAACATCATCGTATCAGAAATACTATCATTAGAAGCTGGCAGCACATGATCAGAAGTACTATCATCAGAAATACTGCTTATCAGAGGCAACGTCAGAAGTACTGCTTATCAGAAGCAACGTTTCAGAAACAAACATGACCATTGTCTTGAACTTGTCTTCAAATGAACTGACCAAAGCTAACACTATCATAACACATATAGCTACTTCTGAAAACTCAAACATCTAAACAAACAAACTTCTGAAATCACAGACTTCTGAACTAGTCCCCCTTTTTAGCACAAATTTGCAAAGGGTGCATCAAAAAAAAAATATCAAAAGAACAAAGCAAACTAGGCTTCAGAACCGGACTCCTCCCCAGACTCGCCTGCACTTTCTTCAGATCCTTCCTCCTCTTCATTACCCTCTTTCTGAGTAGCTGTATCAGCAGCACTTTGCTCACCATCTTGACGTTCTTCTTCTTGTAGCTTGAGTAGCAACGCATCAACCCTGAGCTTCCTGGCAGTGCTCACCCTGATTGTCTCCTGCAAAGCCTTGGAGACTTCCAGTAATTCAGCAATGATGGCCTGAGTGCCAGATGCAGTCACAGGAGGAGCAGAGGTTTTGCTGGTTGGTAAGGCAATGTCGAGGACATGTGGCTCCATAAACAAACGTTGATCCAAAGTGATTGGAACTCCACAAGACATAGCCACATCATCTGCCCTGAGAATCTGAGGATGTTGCTTTAGAATTATCTCAGTAAGAAGTGAAGGAAATGAAACAGGCAGCTTCACAGCACAAGTATCAGCATGCTTCAATGTCTGCTCAAACACAAAAGTTCCAAAATCAAAAGCAATAGACTTGCCAATCCTATAAATCAATATGGCAAGCGTTGCAGAAACACCAGAGGTATGCTGAGTAGGAACCCAATTCACAACACCAATCCTGTTAAGAATAGCATACTTCACACTCAGATTTCCAGTAGACAACATCTTCTTGCTGGGCCATTTCTTCACATAACCGGCAGTAAGCTCCTTGGCAACATCATCCATGGACACTTCTTCATCAACAAATTCAATAGCACTTCTTCCAAGTGCTTGATTGACCACAGCAGGTGAGAACATTACACATTCAGCCCGCACATAGACTCTCCTGAATTCTGCACTATCAGGAAGTCCCACATCAACAGAGAGATTCACCTAGAATTCTCTCACAAGCTTCTCATAACACCGACCAACATTCTGAATAGTCTTCATCAGACCTGCTTTCTCAATAAGTGCAATAACATCTCTGCATTCAAGAACATCAGAGCCAACTTCCCTTTCCTTGGCCATTCTCCTCTTGCAAACAAACTTCCACTTCTGAACATTCTCTTCTAAGTGGAAAGACACTCTATCAATAGGAACAACAGGAACATTCTGAGGAATACTCTTACCAGAAAACTTCTTTTTCTCAGAAGATCGAATGTCCTTGACACCGACTTCAACATCTGACTCAAAGTCTTCAACTTCAACTGGAATCTTCCTCTTCTTCTTTTCAGTAGGAACTTTGTCTTCCTTTTGCTTTCCCTTACTCTTCACACTGGCCTGTCGGGACTTGTAAGTTATAGGTGAAGACTTGGATTTCTTTGATGGACTAGGAGTGACTTCAGGAGAAGAGACCCTTCTTTTCTTCTTCATCCTCGCAGTAACACTATCAGCAAAAGACTCAGTCAGAGGAACATCATCAGAAGCATCATCAGAGATGTCCTGAACAGAGGCTGGATCAGCATCCTTCGAAGTGGATGAAACAGAGATATTAGGCTGGGTAGCATCGCCTGAATTTTCATGAGAAGTGGAATCCTTTCCAGGAGTTTCTTGAGCAGAACTTCCCTTAGACCCAGTTGCCTCAACATCAGCCACAACATCAGGCACAGCATCTGGGGGCGATTTCACTGGTAAATCTTCATCATTGATTTCCTCTTCGTCAGGAACATCCTCAAGGATAGGAACATGTGGGGCTTTGCTGTTCTTGACCTGCGATTTGTAGTCCTTACACGTTGGGTTTCTTGATCGCATCTTCTTGGAGGCTTTCTTGGACACAGAAGATGGTTGAGAAAGATCACTCTTCAAACCCATGCACTTGACTCCTTTAGCAGTTCTTTCAATCTTGGCCTTGACAGATTCCTTCTTTCCTGAACTTTGAGACATGATGAATCGAGAGCAAATACAAACAGAGTACAGAACAATGAAACAGATTTGCGAATGAGAGATGATAAGTCTTGAAGAAGATAGATGCACACGCGGTTGAGAGAACACAATTTGCCCGTTGGAGGTAGTTATAGGATAAGTGAACCATGAAGACCATTAATGATGACCAAAAATAAACTAGTCGTTAACACACTGGGGCACGCTAATTGCTATGCATCAGAAAGACAAACCCCTAGACTTCCTCTTAGTTTTTCAAAAGTGATTGCATCAAGGGGTTTTGTGAAAATATCAGCCAATTGCTTGTCAGTTGTAACAAGATCCAAATTAACAATTTTATCCTCCACTAAGTCTCTAATAAAATGATGTATAATGTCAATATGCTTGGTCCTGCTATGCTGTATAGGATTCCTTGAAATATTAATTGCACTGAGATTGTCGCAGTACAATGTCATGACATCCTGTTCAACATCATATTCCTTCAGCATTTGCTTCATCCACATGAGTTGTGTACAACTACTTCCTGCTGCAATATATTCTGCTTCAGCTGTAGACAATGAGACACAATTCTGCTTCTTGCTAAACCATGAAATCAAATTATTCCCTAGGAAGAAACAACCACCAGATGTGCTCTTTCGATCATCTGCACTACCTGCCCAATCTGCATCACAGAAACCAACTAACGAAGAATTTGTATCATGAGTATAGAGAATACCATAGTCACTCGTGCCATTGATGTACTTGATAATTCTCTTGACTTGTAGCAGATGACTGGCCTTAGGAGCTGCTTGATATCTTGCACATACACCAACTGCAAAGGTGATATCTGGTCTGCTAGCAATGAGATACAACAAGCTTCCAATCATGCTTCTATAGAGACTTTGATCAACATCTTCCCCCTGCTCATCCTTGGAAAGTTTGATGTGTGTAGCAGCAGGAGTTCTCTTGTGACCAGCCTTTTCAAGGCCAAACTTCTTGACTAACCCTTTAGCATACTTACTCTGTGATATGAACATAGAATCCTCCATTTGTTTGACTTGTAGTCCTAGAAAATAGTTCAATTCACCAACTAGGCTCATCTCAAATTCAGATTTCATTTGTCGGACGAAATGCTCCACCAGTGAGTTCGACATTCCTCCAAAGACAATGTCATCCACATAAATCTGTGCTATCATGAGCTTACCTTTGTCATTCTTCACAAACAGAGTTTTATCAATTCCACCCTTACTGTAACCATTGCTTACAAGAAATTCAGTTAACCTTTCATACCAAGCCCTAGGTGCTTGCTTCAAACCATACAAGGCCTTCCTCAACTTATACACATAATCTGGATGATGTGGATCTGTAAATCCTTTAGGTTGTTCAACATAAACTTCTTCATTCAAATAACCATTCAGAAAAGCACTCTTCACATCCATCTGATAAAGTCTGAACTTCAAGAGACAAGCAACACCTAACAAGAGTCTTATAGATTCCAGTCTAGCTACTGGAGCAAAAGTCTCATCAAAATCAACTCCTTCTATCTGAGTATATCCTTGAGCAACAAGCCTTGCTTTATTCCTTGTGACTGTTCCAGTTTCATCTGATTTGTTCTTGAAGATCCACTTAGTGCCAATGATGTTTACTTCTTCAGGTCTAGGCACTAACTCCCACACTTCATTTCTCCTGAACTGCTCTAGCTCTTCTTGCATAGCATTTATCCAGTATTCATCAGTGAGAGCTTCATTAACATTCTTGGGTTCTATCTTGGAGATGAAACAACTGTGAGCAATTAGACTTCTGGATCTGGTAGTCACCCCTTCTTGAAGATTACCAATAATGTTTTCTTGAGGATGATTCTTCTGAACCCTGATTGATGGAGCTTTGTTTGATGTGATATCTTTGTCTTCCTTTTCATCAGCACTTGCTTCTGACTCATTGTCAAGGGCGGTTGTTGGAGCATCGGCTGGAACATCAGCACCATCATCATCTTCATTCAGAACTGCTTCTTCCTTCTTGCTTGGTTCATCATCCACAGTCACATTCACAGATTCCATCATGGTCCTTGTGCGAGAGTTAAAAACTCTATAAGCTTTGCTGTTCATAGAATACCCCATGAAAATTCCTTCATCACTTCTAGGATCAAGCTTCCTCTTAGGATCACGATCTGCAAGAATATAACATTTACTTCCAAATATGTGAAAGTATTTTACAGACGGCTTTCTACCTTTCCATAGCTCATACTGTGTAGAGGATGTCCCTGCCCTGACGGTGACTCTATTATGTATGTAACAGGCAGTACTCATAGCTTCAGCCCAGAACTGGTGTGGAATCTTCTTAGCATGTAACATTACTCTAGCTGATTCCTAGAGAGTTCTATTTTTCCTTTCAACAATTCCATTCTGCTGTGGAGTGATGGGGGCAGAAAATTCATGGCTAATACCTTCAGTTCCACAAAACTCCAAGAATTTTGAATTCTCAAACTCCCTTCCATGATCACTTCTGATTCTTACAATCACACAGTCCTTCTCATTCTGAAGTCTCAAACATAGATTCTTGAATATTTCAAAAGTCTCTGATTTTTCTCTCATAAATTCAACCCATGTATACCTTGAAAAATCATCTACACAGACAAACACATACCTTTTTCCTCCCAAGCTTTCAACCTGCATGGACCCATGAGATCCATGTGAAGCAATTCCAGAACCTTCGTCGTGGTCTGATGCTGGAGCATCTTGTGTGGCACCTTGGTTTGCTTACCAATCTGACATTCTCCACATAACTTTCCTTCTCCCAAGCTCAAATTAGGCAATCCCTTTATTGCTTCATCAGCAATGATCTTTTGCATGCTCCTGTAGTTGAGATGTCCTAGTCTTTGATGCCATACATTTACCTCATCTTCTTTAGTTAACAAACATCTGGAAACATGAGCTTTTTCTTCTGATGTCCACATGTAGCAGTTGTCTTTTGATCTGACTCCTCTCATCACAACTCTCTCATCATCAGTGGTCACAACACATTCTATCTTATTGAACTTCACATCATACCCTTGACCACACAGTTGACTTATGCTGATTAGGTTGGCAGTTAAACCATTTACAAGTAACACATTGTTCAAGTTAGGAGATTCTGTGCTAACAAGCTTTCCTACTCCCTTGATCTTTCCTTTAGCTCCATCTCCAAAAGTAACATAGTTGGTGGAGTGACTTCTGATGTCTTGCAAGAAGCTCTTGTTTCCTGTCATGTGCTTTGAGCAGCCACTATCAAAATACCAATCTTCCTTTGACGATGCTCTGAAAGACGTGTAGGCTACCTGACATCTGACTTCACCCTTGGGCTTCCATTGTTTCCTCATCTGAACAGCCTTTTTATCGTGCATTTGAGGATAACCATATAACCTATAACAGTAGGGCTTTATATGACCATTCTTACCACAGTAGTGACACTTCCAAGGTACAGTTTTGTCAAGCTTAAGCTGGGGTTTCACATGCAGAGGTACATGTCGAGGCAATGAATCTGACAACTGATAATTTCTGGGCTTCTTGAATTCAGTTTGTTTTGCAGCAGATACAAATTTCTTTGAACCTTTCTGATTTTCTTTGTTTGTTGTTCTATAGTCAAAGTCGATTCCCTTCAAACTCCCTCCTTGCTTGCTAGTTTCTTTCAGAATTTCATCAAGTATATCAGAACCACTGTTCAACATTCTGACAGATTTGTGAGTATCTTCAAGCTTTCTTGTCAGAGTTGCCACTTCCTCTTGAAGTCCTGCATTAATCAACACTAGATTAGCCTTTTCCATCACATCAGCATTATTAAACTTACTTTGCCATTCCTCCAGATCTTCCTTCAGCTTTGTGCTGAGCTCTTTCAGCCTTTCATTCTGAGAGACAAGTTGTTCTATCTCACTTTGCTTTTCTCTCACAAGTTTACATGCTTCTTCCCACTTGATGTGCAGCAGCTAGTAAGTCTCAGCCAGTTCCTCATCTGTAATGTCCTCATCACTTGTATCAGACTCATAGATGGTTCTAGAGAAAGCATTGACTTTGTTTGCAGATATCTCCTCCTCATCTTCAGTGTCTTCATCTGACCAAGTTACCATCATACCTTTCTTCTGCTTCTTTAGATAGGAGGCACATTCAGACCTGATATGGCCATATCCTTCACATTCATGACACTGCACTCCTTTATTCTGACCAGATCTTTCTTCTTCTTTGGTCTTCCTCTGTGAAATAGAAAATTTGGGTTTGTTATCGAACTTCATGTCCTGGACATTAGGCCTGGTTCTTTTGTCAATCTTTCTCAATGCTCTGTTGAATTTTCTTGCTAGCATGGCCAAAGCCTCAGAAAGATTTTCACTCTCACAATCTTCATCATCACCTTCATCAGTGTTTGACACAAAAGCAATACTCTTACTCTTCTTCTCAGATTTTCCACTCAGTTTCAACTCAAATGTCTGCAAAGAGCCAATAAGTTCATCAACCTGCATGTTCTCAATGTCTTGTGCCTCCTCAATTGCAATGACTTTCATAGCAAACTTCTGAGGAAGAGATCTCAAGATCTCCCTTACAAGCTTCTCATCTGACATAGGTTCTCCCAAGGCAAATGAAGCATTAGACAAGTCACGGACACGCATGTGGAATTCTGAAATAGTCTCTTCTTCAGTCATCTTCAAATTTTCAAATTGAGTAGTGAGCATCTGAAGCCTTGACATCCTCACTCGAGTAGTTCCTTCATGTGCAGTTTTCAGAATTTCCCAAGCATCCTTTGCCACAGTACACGTATTGATCAGCCTAAACATATTCTTGTCAACTCCATTAAATATAGCATTCAGAGCCTTTGAATTTCCAAGAGCAGCTTCATCTTCAACACTGGTCCATTCTTCTTCAGGTTTTTCCACAACAGTAGTAGAGGTGACTTCAACCTCAGCCTTAGTGGGGTGCTTCCAACCCTTGACAATAGCTTTCCAAGTCTTGTTGTCAATTGATTTGAGAAAGGCTGTCATGCGAACCTTCCAGTAGTCATAGTTAGTACCATCCAGAATGGGTGGCCTATTGACTGATCCTCCCTCCTTGTTATCCATGAGAACTTAAATAAAACTCCCTGGAGCTCACCCAACCAGAACAGGGTGCCTGCTCTGATGCCAATTGTAATTCAGGTTCCCTCTGATACGATCGTCCTGCGCGATGCTGGGACAAGAGGTTCGACAACCGCTTAACAGTAACACAAATCTGAACAACAGAAACAATAACACACAGTAATTGTTAACCCAGTTCAGTGAAAACTTTCACCTACGTCTGGAGGGTTTGCACCCAAAGAAAGGAAATCCACTATCTCAAGATTCAGGAATTACAGACACTCATGAACAACTCAGTTCATAGTTCACTTCCTAATCTACCCAGTGTATTTCTACTTAGAATCTCAACCTAAGTATGAGAGCCCCTCTCACTTTCTCTCAATCACTGCCACAGTGATTGGTAAACACAATGAACAATCAGAGTTTGAATGTAATCAAACAACACAGAACCCTTCTTTACTTTATAGAATCAGTGAGCAAAGAGGATTCACAAATAACAAAGAACGAAGCACAATAACAAATCCTAAAACACACGATCTCTCTCTATCAGCTTCGGTACCTTCATGTTTTAGGTCTTCAACCTTTTATAGACTTCAGCAGCGGTAGCATGGGCTTTAAGGTTAGCGTGGGCTGAAGAAACAGATATCAGTAACAGCAATTCAAAACGCAATCTTGATAGATTCGGTTTCTTATTGCACAAGTAAAGATAGAAACCAATCTTTTAACAAAGATTGTTTCAACAAATAACAACCCAACAATTAAAACCCTTCTGGATAGCTACTTGCTCCTCAAGTAACTCAAAAACATATCTTCAGTAAATCTTCAGAGGGTCCACAACAGAAACACAAGCTGAGGACTGATGCCCTAGCTTCACGAGATCAGATGTCACGGCATCTACTTCGACAATCGGTTGTTTTGACAAAATGCATGGCAACATGTTCCAACAAGATGGAACATCTGGCTTGGTGGGTTCCTCATGCTTCCTCTTAGGCTTGTCAGCCTTCTTCTTCTTCTGATCAACACCATCAGAAGGATCAGACTCTTCAGAGGATTCCTCTAAGATGATTTTTCTTTTCTTCTTCTTCTTGGGAGGAGAATCAAACTCTGGAGCTGGTGGCAGGGTTCAAGTCATCAATATAGCACAAGATAGCAGTTGGATCATCTGCTTGGGACCATAGAGGATAATCAGTCAGAGGGACTCTTCTTTGCCTGACTTCATCAGAGGTATCTTCATGAGCAGGTGCAACCTTGGTCTTGATCAATCTCATCTTCTTCAAGGATGTGGAAGTGAAGACATCACTAGCAACGGTCGACAGATCCTCTGTGCATCCTGCGGTATTCAGATCTTCTATCAACTTGCTCTCAATGAAGAGGTCTGAGAGCAGTCTTCCTGTAAGACCTGGATTTACAGAGCAAGTTTAATTTCCGACTCAAGCGTAGAATCAGTGTATGCGTGCAGGAGTTTGTTGTTTGAGAAAGATTAATGAAGAAGAAAGTTCAGGAATTGCTTGAGGAATGTTTCATAGTTGTTTTGGGAGTTAGTGCGAGTCGTCTGCACACCTGCTTTGTGGCGAGAGTGTCCAGAATAGGCTAATTTCGCTCTTAAAGCAACGTTTAAGTGAGATTTCTAATCCTTGGGAAAATAAGAAGTTCTCTTTATTTTTCCCTCAACCAGTGTTTCATTTCGGAACTCTGGACTGTACGCACGATGAGTTTCACTTCTCGGAAGTCCGACGACGCTAATTTCTTTGCTTCAAAACCCTAAATTCAATCACTGAATGAAGAGTTTTTCGATTCGGAGCTTTTAACGAAGTTTCCGTCCGCATTTCCAGATTTGTTTCGATGTTTCCAATCTTTCTTCAGAACAAAGTTTTGTCATCTGACCTTCACAGCAAAAAGTAGTTTTTCGGGACAGATTAACTTACACCGCTTTTGGGAATTTAGAGATCGTATTTCCCTAATTCTAGAGATTTGTTTTGAGTTCTGGAATTCTGTCGCCAGAATCTCTCTTAGAATTCATCGATGATCGTGCTGCAAAAATCGGAATCGCAAAATTTTAATTTTCCCGCGATTTAACCTTCCTATAAATAGTTGAAAAATCAAAATATCTTCCCATTCTACACACTTGAGGCCGCGGATTGAGGAGAGAAAATAGGAGAGGAGATTTTCGCCGAAACTTGACCAATCTTCGCGCAGTTTGTTCCTACTTCAAGGTATCGAGGTAACTAGCTTGATTCTTACCTCTGATCATCGTTTCTACTGCGTTTCTATATCTCATTTTGTGCTCAAAGTTTCGAGCTTTTCGTAAAACTATCCGTTTTTCTTGATTTTTCGTTTGGGTTATCTTCTGTACTTGCCAAAGAGCCTAGAACACTCGCCGTTGTTCGCCGATTTTGATCGAGTTGTCAAGGATCTGAAAAACTGATTAAAAACCCTTTTTGCGCACATTTCGAAACTTTAATGTCGAAAAGTCGTAATCCAACTTCGTGCCTTTAGGATTAGTTGTTACATATGTCGTTAGGAACATCGCTGTCAAATTTGTTTTCCGAAGTTTTAACTTTGAGGTTTTGAGCTTTTATTTTGGACCCAAACGCCCCTGAATAGCCGTATTTCGATCCGATCGTCCGAAAAATTTTCCGACAGTTTCTTTGCCTTAGTTTTACCTTAAAACTACCTTGTAATCAGTTTAGATCGAAGAAAAAGAGCCGGAGCTCTTTTCTCTTTATGGCCGAGAGCTTAGTCAAGGGGGGGGAGTTTTTCGTTTTCGAAAACTTGTCTTTTCGTACCCGATTGTTGTATTCTGAAGCTTCGATGCTTTGTCTATCGTTAATTCGCTGTATTGTGATCGAACTAATCGATTTTGTTTGGATTCTGCTTTGTTTTCTCCGAGGTTCAGTTGAAGGAACTTTGGGTTTCTCAAAGCAACTATGTGAAGGAAACCTAGACCACGAGGTTGGAGCAACTCGAGGTTAGGGCAACTTACATATTAGATAAGATTGCATGATAGGCGTCGATAAATTCGACTTATGTATGATTTTGATATTGTTTATGATGATGATTTATTGTTATGATTGTTTTCATAATTTATGATATTGATGTTGTATTGAATTGTGCGTTTTGACGCGACTTCGGAGCGAAGAATCACTGAACTGATTCCTTTTGATTTTTCGGGTTGGATGAACAACCCTAGGCAAGTCCAAACTCAAGGTTTGAGACTTAGCTATCGTTTATATACTTAGACTTTCCCCGGGGGCTATATTTGGTGGGATTTTGGCAAACATAGAATGAATAGAATCTTGGAAACTAAAGACATTAGGAAACTTAGACTTCGAGAAATAAACTCATAACTTGACTAATCCAATTCGAAATGTTTTCGTTAACGAATAAACCATAGGGAATCTCAATGGGAAAAAGATTTGCGAAAGACGGTGAAAAGTCGACTTTTGTTATGGGTTCTGAAGAATTGCTGGACACCAGGGGGGAGGTGAGCCACGGTGATGATTGAAAGTCACCGAGTACTTTAGTACTCTTGTTGTTGGAGTTTGTAAGACCTGGATTTTCAGAGCAAGTTAATTTCCGACTCACGCGTAGAATCAGTGTAAGCGTGACAGGAGGTTGCTGTTTGAGAAAGGTTAATGAAGAAGAAAGTTCAGGAATTGCTTGAGGAATGTTGCGTAGTCGCTGTAGGAATTAGTGCGAGGCGTCTGCACACCTGCCTTATGGCAAGCTTGTCCAGAATAGGCTAATTTCGCTTTTAGAGCAACGTTTTAAGTGAGATTTCAAATCCTTGGAAAATTTAAAGGTTCTCTTTATTTTTCCTTCGACCAGCGTTTCATTTCGGAACCCTGGACAGTACGCACGATAGTATTCACTTTTCGGAAGTCCGACGATGCTAATTCCTTTGTTTCGAAACCCTAGATTCAATCACTGGATGAAGACTTTTTCTATTCGGGACTTCTAACGAAGTTTCCGTCCACGATACCAGATTTGTTTCGATATTTCCAATCTTTCTTCAGAAGGAAGTTTTTTCATCTGACCATCACAGCAAAAAGTAGTTTTTCGGGACAGATTAACTTACACCGCTTTTGGGATTTTAGATATCGTTTTTCCCAAATGTCTGAGATTTGTTTTGAGTTCTGGAATTCTATCGCCAGAATCTCTCTTAGAATTCATCGGTGAATGTGCTGCAAAAATCGGAATCGCGAAATTTTCATTTTCCCGCGATTTCACCTGCCTATAAATAGCTCAAAAGTTCAAAATATCTTCATTTTCACTCTCTTGGGGCCGCGAGTTTGAGGGGAGCTTGGGGGAGAAAGATCTTCGCGAAAACTTGACCGATCTTCGTGCAGTTCGTCCCTACTTCAAGGTATCGAGGTAACTAGCTTGATTCTTACCTCTGATTACTGTTTCTACTACGTTTCTGAAGTCGTTTCTATGCTCACAGTTTTGATCTTTTTGTAAAACTGTTCGTTTTTCCTGATTTCTTGCTTGGGTTATCTTCCCTACGTTCCCAAGAGTCTAAAACCTCTGTCAGTAATCGCCGATTGTGATCCAGTTGTCTAGGATCTGAAAAGCTGATTCAAAACCCTTTTTGTCTCGCATTTCGAAACTTTATTGTCGAAAAGTCGTAATCTGACTTCGTGCCTTTAGGATTTGTTGTCACGGATGTCGTTAGGATCATTGCTGTGAAATTTGTTTTCCGAACTGATAACTTTGAGGTTTTGAGCTTTTATTTTGGACCAAAACGCCCCTGAACAGCCGTATTTTGATCTGATCGTCCGAAAATTGTTCCGACAGTTTCTTTGCCTTAGTTTTACCCAAAAACTACCTTGTAATCAGATTTGATCGAAGAAAAATCGACTCCCCTAATTGTGAGTTGTGGCCGAGAGCATGTTTGTGTGGGGAGGGAGTTTTTCGTTTTCGAAAACTTGTCTTTTCGTATCCGAATGTTGTATTCTGAAGCTTTAACGCTTTGTCTATCGTTTATGAGTTGTATTGTGATCGAACTAATCGATTTTGTTTGGATTCTGCTTTGTTTTCTCCGAGGTTCAGTTGACGGAACTTTGGAATATTCAGAGCATTTGTTTGAAGGAACTTTTGATTGCGAGGCTGGAACAGCTCGAGGTTAGGGCAACTTACTATTAGCTATGATTGCATGATAGGCGTCGATAAATTCGAGTTATGTTTTATTTGATGTTGATTATGATGATGAGTTGATGTTATGATGCTTTTCCATATCTTGTGATATTGTGATATTGTTGGATTTGTGCGTTTTGACGCGATTTCGGAGTGGGGAACCTGTGAACTGGTTAAAGTTGGTGTTTCGGGTTGGATGAACAACCCTAGGCAAGTCCAAATGTGGGGTTGGAGACTTAGCCATTTGTTGGTATTCGTTGGAATCCTTAGACTTTCCCCGGGAAATGCATTTTGGGTGGTTGGTCTTTGAAAACTTAGAATGATAGAGCTTTGAAAACTAAAGACTTGGGAAACCTAGACTTTGAGAAATAAACTCATAACCTGACTAATTTGAATTGAAATCATTTTTATTAACAGTTAAGTATAGGAAAACTGAAGGGGAAGATATTTACGAAAGACGGGGAAAAGTCGACTTTTGTTGTGGGTTTTGGTATTGGGGAAAGCCACTGAGGTGAGCTACGGTGATGATTGAAAGTCACCGAGTACTTTACGTACTCTTGTTGTTGGGGTTGTGTTGTATTGACCGACACTAATCCCTTGGGTTCTCTTGTTGTTGGAGCTGTGTTGTATTGACCGACACTTAGTGCTCTTGTTGTTTGGGCTGTGTTGTATTGACCGACACTAGACCCTTGTGTACCCTTGTTGGTGGAGTTGTGTTGTATTGACCGACACTTACTCCGAGTTGTGTTGTATTGACCGACACTAACTCTTGGGTTGTTTTGAGTTTGGGTTTGAGCTAAACACTTGTGTGGTGAGAACGATTCGATGTTTGGCTAACCATATTGCATCAATCGGGTGAATAACGGGAATGGTTCACCTGTGCATCTCATGGTGAATAACGGGAATGGTTCACCAATGCATATATGATGAATAACGGGAATGGTTCATCATACGGTGAATAACGGGAATGGTTCACCAAGGATGAATAACGGGAATGGTTCACCCAGGATGAATAACGGGAATGGTTCATCCATAGTGAAGAACGGGAATGCTTCACTTGTGGCGAACGGGAACGCGTCACAAATCCGGATCATGATTGCATTTCACGCATACATTCATTCTGACTGGGATTGTGTGCTGTTTGATTTATTGAGGCATTGTTAGAGCCATAACATGCTAGGATTATCTATATGTTTATATAGCAACATATATATCTATACCCCATATCACATGTTGAGTGTATATCTACTTATTTCCGTGAGTTGACCCTAGCGCCTTGGCTTTGGTTGCATGTTTGTGTTTGGGCGGTCGGCCTGCTGCCAGCTGTCGATGGCCGACTGGTTTTCGATGGTCTCTCCCTCGGGGGGGATCAGGTTTGAGATGGAGGACCGGACTGACAAGTGTGGACGTCTGACGAAATGAGCTTTATGACGCATGGAGCTGAGCTTCAACATGCCGTCTTCAGTTCGCTGTGGACTCGGTTATGTGAGCAGTAATGGAAGGGTAGGTTTAGGCAGGCGTCATATTTTGTGTAGAGCTCTGATTCGTCTTACTTTTGGGACAGGGTAGGTTCCCGATGCATGGCTTTTCGTGTGGTTTTCTTACTGAGGGATCACAGTGAGTCAGTCGGACCGTAGGGGTCTTTGCTTAGGCCATTTTGAGGCCGACTTTCTCCTTGTGGGTTGTAATTATAAACTTTCTTACTCACACTTCTGGGTCTGTATATATTTGCCTGCGGGCACACTACTTTGGAGTCACTGCGAGTGCGCGTGACGTGGGAGTGCAGCTGAGGTTGTACATGTTTATATTTGATGTATATTGGTTAGTTTAGTGCTTGGGCTATGTCTTTATTTTCTATTGCTTTATTTAAAAGGAATCAAACGAAAAATAATTACCTGGTTTCCGCGTAAAGTTTATTTTTGGTTACTAATGTTACACCCGGAAATCGGGGTGTTACATTGTGGTATCAGAGCTTAGTTGAGTCTTTTGGGAGTCTTTGGGGAATAGGTCTTCTGTGCTAGGTTGTGTGACTCTGTAAAGAGTGAAAATTGATTATCTGCAGAGCGACTTTCGCTCTAATTGTTTGCGCTACTACTTAACCATATTGAATGGTTTGTCTAGTGCTACCTTATGGTTGGTACTAATTGGACGTCTGATGAGACATAGGATGGTGGACCTTAACCGGATGGCGGAGGCAATAGCTACACTGATCGAGGCAATGATGAATCAGGCTGCGGAAGACGCTTACATGCGCGCTGAAGAGGCTGCACGTGAGCATCACCAACGACTGATGGCGACTGCAATGTATCAACAAAGAGGAATGAACCAAACCGGAGCTGGGGGACCAATGAGGTCAAGATTCCAAGGCTACAACGGAAGGGAGAGCTACCATCAGTGGGGACCGTATCAGCGTCCCGAGGGAAGAGACTGTATCTCAGGAGCGTATAAACCAACGATTGATGCTACAAGAGGGAAGCCAGTTGGTGACAAAGGTGTGACATGTTTTCGTTGCGGAAAGTTTGGGCATTTTGCTAACAAGTGCTCAGTGATTAGACGGAGATGCTTCAAGTGTAACCGAGAGGGGCATCTAGCTGTGAACTGCAAGACACTCCAGGGGGGAACGTCTGACAGTAAGATGAAAGGGAATGATGCTACCGGAGGGACAGGAAACAAGAGTTCGGGAAAAACAGTGACGTGTTACAGGTGCAGGAAAGTGGGGCACTACAATAACAAGTGTCCAGACGGGGGACCTCTATGCTTCAACTGTGGGGAAAGCGGGCACTATGCCAGTAGGTGCAAGATCAAGGGAAGGCTATGCTTCAATTGCAACCAACCGGGACATTTCTCCAGAGATTGCAAGGCACTCAAGGGCGAATCATCAGGGAATGCTGAGAAAGGAAAACAACTTGCTGCAAAGGAAAGGATTCATACCAAGGAGGGAGCAAGAGCTGAGGAGTTGAACGAGGAAGAACGTGGGAACGATGGTAATATTTTAACTGTTCTCTTATTCTAGAATAACTTACTCTTTTATCTTCGAAACGAGTGTGACGCGCCTAACTTGTATTTACTACTTAGACTATGATCTTATGATTATTATCCCTAGTAGGACCTTATTCGAAGTTGCTCGTGATTTAACTATAGAAGTTACACGAGGTCTAGAATAGCGCGCTGAGTTAGGAAGTTGTTTTACCGATGCGTCGATAAGGAAGCTAGGATCTCAGGGAAATTCCTTATGGGTACGATACGTAGGATTTTAGGGCGTTTAGTTTTGAAGCGGATTCGTTAGAGGATCTTTCGACAAAGGGATTCATTCGACCAAGTGTTTCACCGTGGGGAGCGCCAGTACTTTTAGTCAAGAAGAAAGACGGGAAGTCGAGATTATGTGTGGATTATCGACAACTAAACAAGACAACGGTCAAGAACAGATACCCGTTACCGAGGATAGATGATTTGATGGATCAACTACGAAGGGCTGCTGTATTCTCCAAGATAGACTTGAAGTCAGGCTATCATCAGATCAGGGTGAAGACTGAGGATATACCGAAGACTGCTTTCAGAACACGCTACGGACACTACGAGTACCTAGTGATGCCGTTTGGGGTGACGAATGTACCTGCTGTTTTCATGGATTACATGAACCGCATCTTTCATGAATTCTTAGATCGGTTTGTGGTGGTGTTCATTGATGACATACTGATATATTCGAAGGACGCGAAGGAACATGAAGGACATTTGCGTCAAGTTTTACAAGTGTGAGAGAGAAAAAGCTGTATGCGAACCCTTCCAAGTGTGAATTCTGGCTGGAGGAAGTCAATTTCTTAGGCCATGTTATCTCAAAGGAAGGCATAGTTGTGGACCCAGCAAAAGTAGAGACTGTTTTGGCTTGGGAACAACCGAAGACAGTGACAGAAATCAGAAGTTTTGTGGGTTTAGCTGGATATTATAGACGCTTCATTGAGGGATTTGCCAAGATTGTTGGACCTTTGACTCAACTGACGAGGAAGGATCAACCTTTTGCATGGACTGAGGCGTGTGAATCAAGTTTTTAGACACTGAAGGAACAGTTGATGACGTCACCTGTGCTTATTTTGCCACAACCGGAGGAACCTTATGAGGTCTATTGTGATGCTTCGCATCAAGGCATGGGATGTGTACTGATGAAACATCGGAAGGTGGTGGCTTATGCTTCGAGACAGTTGAAGACTCACGAGAAGAACTACCCGACTCACGATTTGGAGTTAGCTGCAATTGTGTTTTCGCTTAAAATATGGAGGCATTATCTCTATGGTTGTACTTTCACGATATTTAGCGATCACAAAAGTCTTAAATACTTGTTCGATCAGAAGAAGCCGAACATGAGGCAACGAAGATGGATGGAGTTCATCAAGGACTACGAGTTTACGCTGCAATATCACCCTGGGAAGGCAAATGTAGTTGCTGATGCTTTGAGTAGGAAGATGCATGTTTCGTCAATGATGGTTAAAGAGCTAGAGTTGCTGGAACAATTTCGAGATATGAGTTTAGGTGTGACACCGTCTGAGGGAATGTTGAAGTTCGACATGATCAGAATCGCCAGTGGACTGATGGAAGAGATTAGAGAGCGACAATTGCAAAATGCGTTTCTGTTAGAGAAGAGGAACTTAGTAATTCAAGGGAAAGACCCGGAGTTCAAGATAGGAACTGACGATATCCTACGATGCAAAGACAGAGTTTGTGTACCCAACAATCCAGAATTGAGAATGCTAATCATGGATGAAGGACACAAGAGCAAATGGAGCATTCATCCGGGAATGACAAAGATGTATCAAGACTTGAAACTGAATTTTTGGTGGCCGGGAATGAAGAAACAAGTGGCCGAGTATGTTGCTGCATGTTTGACTTGTCAGAAGGCTAAGGTAGAGCATCAAAGACCAGCTGGCATGTTACAGAGGTTAGACGTGCCAGAATGGAAATGGGATAGCATATCCATGGATTTCGTGGTGGCTTTGCCAAGAACACAGAAGCGACTCGATTCGATTTGGGTAATTGTGGATCGTTTAACCAAGTCAGCGCATTTTCTACCAGTGAGAACTACCTACAACGTGGAAAAGTTAGCTGAGATTTATGTGGCGGAGATTGTGAGACAACACGGAGTTCCGACGAGTATTGTGTCTGATCGGGATCCAAAGTTTATTTCGCACTTTTGGGGAGCTCTTCATGATGCGTTAGGAACCAAGCTGAGATTGAGTTCAGCGTATCATCCACAAACTGATGGGCAAACAGAGAGAACTATTTAGTCGCTAGAGGATGTACTACGTGCTTGTGTGTTAGATAACAGAGGAAGCTGGGATGATATTCTGCCATTGATCGAATTTACATACAACAATAGTTTTCATGCGAGCATTGGGATGGCCCCGTATGAAGCTTTGTATGGTCGAAAGTGTAGGACACCGTTGTGTTGGTATCAAGATGGGGAGAGTTTGTTGATTGGGCCAGAATTGCTGCAACAGACGACTGAGAAGGTTAAGCAGATCAGAGAAAATATGAGAGCTTCACAGAGCAGACAGAAGAGTTATGCTGATCAGCGACGTAGAACCCTAGAGTTTAAGAAGGTGATCATGTGTTTCTACGAGTAACTCAGACTACGGGAGCTGGACGAGCTATTAAGTCAAGGAAGCTCACACCAAAATTCATAGGACCTTACCAAATCACTCGACGTGTTGGACCAGTGGCGTATCAGATTGCGTGACCACCGTTTCTTTCCAACATTCATGATGTTTTTTATGTGTCGCAGTTGAGGAAGTACATTCCAGACCCGACTCATGTAATTGAGCCAGACAACGTTGAACTGAAGGATGATTTGACCTTTGAGGCACCGCCAGTGAGTATCGGGGATAGAAGAGTGAAACAGCTGAGAGGGAAGCAGATTGCATTAGTGAAGGTGATATGGAACAACGATACGGGAGACGCTACATGGGAATTGGAAGACAAGATCAAGGAACTGTATCCCGGACTTTTCGCAGATCTCTGAGTTTCGAGGACGAAACTTTCTTTTTGGAGGGGAGTATTGTAAGACCTGGATTTACAGAGCAAGTTTAATTTCCGACTCACGCGTAGAATCAGTGTAAGCGTGACAGGAGTTTGCTGTTTGAGAAAGATTAATGAAGAAGAAAGTTCAGGAATTGCTTGAGGAATGTTTCATAGTTGTTTTAGGAGTTAGTGCGAGTCGTCTGCACACCTGCCTTATGGCGAGAGTGTCCATAATAGGCTAATTTCGCTCTTAAAGCAACGTTTAAGTGAGATTTCAAATACATGGGAAAATAAGAAGTTCTCTTTATTTTTCCTTCGACCAGTGTTTCATTTCGGAACTCTGGACTGTAGGCACGATGGGTTTCACTTCTCGGAAGTCTGACGACGCTAATTTCTTTGCTTCAAAACCCTAAATTCAATCACTGAATGAAGACTTTTTCGATTCGGAGCTTTTAACGAAGTTTCCGTCCGCGTTGCCATATTTGTTTCGATGTTTCCAATCTTTCTTCAGAACGAAGTTTTGTCATCTGACCTTCACAGCAAAAAGTAGTTTTTCGGGACAGATTAACTTACACCGCTTTTGGGAATTTAGAGATCGTTTTTCCCTAATTCTAGAGATTTGTTTTGGGTTCTGGAATTCTGTCGCCAGAATCTCTCTTAGAATTCATCGATGATCGTGATGCAAAAATCGGAATGGCGAAATTTTCATTTTCCCGCGATTTCACCTTCCTATAAATAGTTGAAAAATCAAAATATCTTCCCATTCTACACACTTGAGGCCGCGAATTGAGGAGAGAAAAGAGGAGAGGAGATTTTCGCCGAAACTTGACCGATCTTCGCACAGTTTGTCCCTACTTCAAGGTATCGAGGTAACTAGCTTGATTCTTACCTCTGATCATCGTTTCTACTGTGTTTCTATATCTCTTTCTGTGCTCAAAGTTTCGAGCTTTTCATAAAACTATCCGTTTTTCTTGATTTTTCGTTTGGGTTATCTTCTGTACTTGCCCAAGAGCCTAGAACACTCGCCGTTGTTCGCCGATTTTGATCGAGTTGTCAAGGATCTGAAAAACTGATTAAAAACCCTTTTTGCGCACATTTCGAAACTTTAATGTCGAAAAGTCGCAATCCGACTTCGTGCCTTTAGGATTAGTTGTTACATATGTCGTTAGAAACATCGCTGTCAAATTTGTTTTCCGATGTTTTAACTTTGAGGTTTTGAGCTTTTATTTTGGACCAAAACGCCCCTGAATAGCCGTATTTCGATCCGATCGTCCGAAAATTTTTCCGACAGTTTCTTTGCCTTAGTTTTACCCTAAAACTACCTTGTAATCAGTTTAGATCGAAGAAAAAGAGCCGGAGCTCTTTTCTCTTTATGGCCGAGAGCTTAGTCAAGGGGGGGGGGAGTTTTTCGTTTTCGAAAACTTGTCTTTTCGTACCCGATTGTTGTATTCTGAAGCTTCGATGCTTTGTCTATCGTTAATTCACTGTATTGTGATCGAACTAATCGATTTTGTTTGGATTCTTCTTTGTTTTCTCCGAGGTTCAGTTGAAGGAACTTTGGGTTTCTCAAAGCAACTGTGTGAAGGAAACCTAGACCACGAGGCTGGAGCAACTCGAGGTTAGGGCAACTTACATATTAGATAAGATTGCATGATAGGCGTCGATAAATTCGTCTTATGTATGATTTTGATATTGTTTATGATGATGATTTATTGTTATGATTGTTTTCATAATTTATGATATTGATGTTGTATTGAATTGTGCGTTTTGACGCGACTTCGGAGCGAAGAATCACTGAACTGATTCCTTTTGATTTTTCGGGTTGGATGAACAACCCTAGGAAAGTCCAAACTCAAGGTTTGAGACTTAGCTATCGTTTATATACTTAGACTTTCCCCGGGGGCTACATTTGGTGGGATTTTGGCAAACTTAGAATGAATAGATTCTTGGAAACTAAAGACATCAGGAAACTTAGACTTCGAGAAATAAACTCATAACTTGACTAATCCAATTCGAAATGTTTTCATTAACGAATAAACCATAGGGAATCTCAATCTCAACCTCGTTCCCAAAGCTTCCTGAAGAGCTCCCCAAAAATGTGAAGTAAATTTTGGGTCTCGGTCAGATACGATACTCGTTGGTACCCCATGAAGGCGTACGATTTCAGCTATGTAAATCCCCGACAGTTTCTCCACATTGTAGGTAGTTCTTACCGGTATAAAATGAGCCGACTTGGTTAATCGATCCACTGTTACCCAAATCGAATCATATCCCTTCTGAGTTCTTGGTAACGCTACGACAAAATCCATCGATATGCTGTCCCATTTCCATTCTGGCACATCCAAACTCTGTAGCATTCCTGAAGGTTTTTGATGTTCCACCTTCGCTTTCTGACATGTTAAACACGCAGCTACATACTCGGCCACTTGTCTCTTCATTCCTGGCCACCAAAAATTCATCTTCAAGTCTTGGTACATCTTTTTCATTCCAGGATGAATGCTCAACTTGCTCTTGTGACCTTCGTCCATAATCAATCTCCTCAGATCAGGGTTGTTAGGTACACACACTCTATCCTTACACCGCAGGATATTGTCATTTCCTACCTTGAATTCTGGGTCCTTACCCTGAGTTACCAAGTTCCTCTTCCCGAGTAAAAATTCATCTTGTAACTGTTGATCTTGGATTTCTTCCATCAATCCATTTGCGATCCTAATCATACCGAACTTCAATTTTCCCTCGGATGATCTCACATCTAAACTCAAATCTCGGAATTGTTCCAGCAATTGCAGCTCCTTAATCATCATTGATGAGATATGCATCTTCCTACTCAAGGCGTCATCAACAACATTAGCCTTTCCAGGATGATATTGTAGAGTAAATTCATAATCCTTGATGAATTCCATCCATCTTCGTTGTCTCATATTCAGCTCTTTCTGATCAAACAGATACTTCAAACTCTTATGATCACTGAATATAGTGAAAGTGCATCCATATAAGTAATGCCTCCAAATCTTCAGCGCATATACAATCGCAGCTAATTCCAGGTCATGGGTTGGGTAGTTCTTCTCGTGAGTTTTCAGTTGTCGTGAAGCATAAGCTACAACTTTCCGATGCTGCATCAACACACATCCCAACCCTTGATACGAAGCATCACAATAAACCTCATACAGTTCCTCTGGTTGTGGCAGAACTAACACAGGTGACGTCGTCAAACGTTCCATCATCGTCTGGAAACTCGTTTCACAGGCTTCGGTCCATGCAAAAGGTTGATCCTTCCTCGTAAGTTGAGTCAAAGGTCCAACAATCTTGGCAAAGTTCTCGATGAAACGGCGATAATATCCCGCCAGACCAACAAAACTTCTGACTTCCGTCACAGTCTTTGGCTGTTCCCAAGCCAATACTGTCTCTACCTTTGCTGGATCCACAGCTATACCTTCCTTAGAGATCACATGGCCTAAAAATTTCACTTCTTCAAGCCAAAATTCACACTTGGAAGGGTTAGCATACAGCTTCTTCTCTCTCAACCCTTGCAGAACTTGGCGCAGGTGCTCCTCATGGTCCTTAGCATCCTTTGAATAAATCAGAATATCGTCGATAAACACTACGACGAATCGATCTAAGAATGCATGGAAAGTCCTGTTCATGTAGTCCATAAAGACAGCAGGTGCATTTGTCACTCCAAATGGCATCACTAAATACTCATAGTGTCCATAGCGAGTTCTAAATGCAGTCTTCTGAATATCTTCCGTCTTCACTCTAATTTGATGATAACCCGACTTCAGGTCTATCTTTGAGAATACCGCAGTGTAACACCCCGATTTCCAGGTGTCACTTTAGTAACCAAAAGTAAACTTTACGCGGAAAACAGGTAATTTTTTTTCGTTTGATTCCTTTTAAATCAAGCAATAGAGAAATAAAGACATAACCCCAACACTAACTAACCAATATACAAATATATACACATGTACCACCTCAGCTGCACTCTCCCGTCACGCGCACTCGCAGTGACTCCAAAGTAGTGTGCCCGTAGGCAAATAGTTACAGATCCAGATGTGTGAGTGAGAAAATCATAATTACAAACCACTAGGAGGAAGTCGGCCTCAAAATGGCCTAAGCAAAGACCCCTATGGTCCGACTGACTCACTGTGATCCCTCAGTAAGAGAACCACACAAAAGCCATGCGTCGGGAACCTACCCTGTCCCAAAATATGAATGACGAATCAGAGCTATTACAGTAACAACTAACTCAAAAGGCTCTAACCACCCATAACCCACACTACTATCATCGACCCTCCCTCGAACAGTCATGAAGTCCGGGTCCTCGTCGAAAGCTTCAGTAATAGTCGTTCCGCTCCGGGTCTTTCCCGCACAACGAATCATCACGAACCGGCTGACGGACGCCTGGCAGCAGGCCGACCGCCCAAGCACAAACATACAAACAAAGCCAAGGCGCTAGGGTCAACTTACAGAATACAATAGATATACAATCAACATGCGATAAAAGGGGTATATATATATATGTTGTATATATACATATAAGTTATGCACTGCTTACCCTAAGGTTTATACATAGCATGTTATCAAATCTCTTACACAATTCAGTCATAATAAGATGCATTGTGTGCCAGTGCAGAATATGCTGACACAAATCCGAATAACGTAACTCTGCTTGGCGACGGGACAGAACAACAACGTCACTCTGCTTGGCGACGGAACAAATCAACAACGTCACTCTGCTTGGCGACGGAACAAATCAACGACGTCACTCTGCTTGGCGACGGGACAAACCAACGGTATTGCCACTTATAGGCTGGGCACCTCGAGACGGTCGTAACACTGGCCTCGTGTTTAACCATTTCTGCTCGGGCGTCGCTTATCACCTTTGGCTATAGTCAAGACGATACAAACTCTACATGGTTTGACCATTTCTGCTTGCTATGCCGAACATCAACAGGCACGATGCAACTCTACATGGATGATCGTTACCTCCTGTTGTGCCAGATATAGTCAGGACCGATTCAACTCTGCATGGCTGATCGTTACTTCCTGTTATACCGAAGTACTCTGCTTGGCACTTCATCGCGTATATGCACGTGTGCAATATGATTATCAAAACCAGAGTCAGTGTCGGTCAATACAACACGACTTGGAGTTAGTGTCGGTCAATACAACACAACTCCCACCACAAAACCCACAAACAAAACCCAGAGTCTGTGCCGGTCAATACAACACGACTCGAACAACACTACCAGGAGTACTAGAGTACTCGGTGACTTTCAATCATCACCATAGCTCACCTCAGTGGCTTTCCCCAATTCCAAACTCTCCAAACCCACAACATAAGTCGACTTTTCCCCGCCTTTCGTAAATATTTTCCCCTTCAGTTCTCCTATGCTTAAACGTTAATAAAAATTGTTTCAATTCGAATTAGCCAAGTTATGAGTTTATTTCTCAAAGTCTAAGTTTCCCAAGTCTTTATTTTTCGAAAGCTCCATCATTCTAAGTTTCCAAAAATCAACCACCCAAAATACACTTCCCGGGGAAAGTCTAGGAATTCCAACGAATCCCAACAAATGGCTAAGTCTCAAACCCCACATTTGGACTTGCCTAGGGTTGTTCATCCAACCCGAGATATCAAAGATCACCAGATCAATGAACCTCCACTCCGAAGTTGCGTCGAAACGCTCAATTCAACACATCATCAATATCATAAGTTATGAAAACAATCATAACAACAAATCATCATCATAAACAACATCAGATAAAGCATAAGTCGAATTTATCGACGCCTATCATGCAATCATAGCTAAATATAGCAAGTTGCCCTAACCTCGAGCTGATCTAGCTTCGAAATCACAAGCTCCTTCACTCAAGTGCTCTGAACCTTCCAAAGTTCCTTCAACTGAACCTCGGAGAAAACAAAGCAGAATCCACACAAAATCGATTAGTTCGATCGCAATACAATACATAAACGATAGACAAAGCATCAAAGCTTCAGAATACGACAAACGGGTACGAAAGGACAAGTTTTCGAAAACGAAAAACTCCCCTCCCCTTAGGAAAACCCCACGGCCATAAGGAGAAAAGGGCTTCGGCTCTTTTTCTTCGATCAAATCAGTTTACAAGGTAGTTTTAGGGTAAAACTAAGGCAAAGAAACTGTCAGAACAATTTTCGGACAATCGGGCCGAAATACGACTACGCAGGGGCATTTTGGTCCAAAATAAAGGCTCAAAACTTCAAAGTTATCAGTTCTGAAAACAAATTTGACAGCAACGATCCTCATGATATCCGTGACAACAAATCCTAAAGGCACGAAGTCAGATTAAGTCTTTTCGACAATAAAGTTTCGAAATGTGAGACAAAAAGAGTTTTGAGTCAATTTTTCAGATCCTGGACAACTGAATCGCAATCAGAGTTTACTGACAGAGGTTTTAGACTCAGGGGAACATAAGGAACATAACCCAAGCGAGAAATCAGAGAAATCGGACAATTTTAGAAAAAGCTCAAAACTTAGAGCACAGAAACGACTTCAGAAACTCAGCAGAAACAGAAATCAGAGGCAGGATTCATGATAGTTACCTCGATACCTAGAAGTAGGGACGAACTGCACGAAGATTGGTCAAGTTTTCGCGGAAATCCCCTCCCCCCTTGCTCCCCACGAAATCAGCCACAAATGGAAAGAAAATGAGAGGATTTTGCTTTTTCGCGCTATTTATAGGCGGGTGAAATCGCGGGAAAATGAAAATTTCGCGATTCCGATTTTTGCAGCACGATCACCGAGAAATTCTAAGAGAGATTCTGGCGTCGGAATTCCAGAACTCAAAACAAATATCTAGGATTTGGGAAAAACGATATCGAAAAACTCAAAAGCGGTGTCGGTTAATCTGCCCCGAAAAACTACTTTTTGCTGTGATGCTCAAACGACAAAACTTCCAACTGAAGAAAGATTGGAAACGTCGAAACAAGTCTGGCAACGCGGACGGAATCTTCTTTAGAAGTCCCGAATAGAAAAAGTCTTCATCCATTGCTCGAAAATAGGGTTTCGAAGCAAAGAAATTAGCGTCGGCGGACATCCGAAAAGTGAAACCTATAGTGCGTACAGTCCAGAGTTCCGAAATGAAACGCTGGTCGATGGAAAAATAAAGAGAATCTTTAAATTTTCCCTGAGTTCGAAATCTCACTCAAAACGTTGCTTTAAGAGCGAAATAGCCTATTCTGGACACGCTCGCCCTAAGGCAAGTGTGCAGACGACTCGCACTAACTCCGAAAACAACTACGCAACATTCCTCAAGCAATTCCTGAACTTTCTTCTTCATTAATCTTCCTCAAATGTCAAACTCCTGTCACGCTTACACTGATTCTACGCGTGAGTCGGAAACTAGCTTGTTCTGAAAATCCAGGTCTTACACGCAGCTCCTCGGAGTTGATCCATCAAATCATCAATTCTAGGCAACGGATACCTATTCTTGATGGTTGCTTTGTTAAGTTGTCGGTAATCAACACACAATCTAGACCTTCCATCCTTCTTCTTTACCAATAAAACTGGCGCTCCCCAAGGCCAAACACTTGGACGAATAAATCCTTTAGACAGAAGATCTTCGATCTGAGACTTTAATTCCACTAACTCTGCAGGTGCCATACGATATGGTGCAATCGAAATTGGCCCTGTTCCTGGTACAATGTCAATAGCAAACTCGATGTCGCGGACAGGCGGCAATCCAGGTACATCATCAGGAAATACGTCGGTGAAGTCTCTGACAGTTGGAATACCATCCACATTCGGATTCCCTTTACCCTCTAGGTTCAGCAATGAAGAGTACTCTTGAGATCCCTCGTTCAAAGATACACTGATATGGTTCGCAGATAGATACTCGAAAAGATCCGAGTCAGGAAAAACCACTCTCTTTCGGTTGCAGTCCAAAAGACAATGATAATGAGATAACCAATCCATTCCTAGAATAACATATAAGTTCTTGAGAGTTAAGCATACCAGATTAGCATGAAAGACTCTATCTCTATATGTCACCGGACAGTACATGCATGCAGCATTAGCAAGTAGGGTTTTAGCAGGTGTAGTGACAATAAGATCAAAGCTCAAAGCAGTAACAGGCAGTTTCAGTCTGGTCACGCACTCCCTAGAAATAAACGAATGCGTTGCACCGGAATCGAAAAGTACAGTTAGGAGATTACCGTCAATCTCGCAATTCCCTCTGATCAGACCATCAACTCCTTCAGCCTCTTCTCCATCCATGGTGTAAACTCTTGCTTTGGCGGCAGGACGTTTCCCTCTAGCAGTGTTAACAGACGGTTCAGTCTTGGGTGCCCTACACTGACTGGCAGTGTGCCCAAACTTGTCACAGTTAAAGCACTTAGGCCTCGTGTCTGTGCACGCATTAGCATAGTGCCCCAGCTTTCCGCACTTGAAACAATTTACATTCCTGTTCGTAGCCTGATCTCCAGAACCTCCAGCAGTACCAGTCATAGGTCTGTAAGATCCTGAGATATACCCTCGCCCAGCAGGACGTTGATATGGTTTCTTGTTCTGAAATCTCCCTTTTCCTTGGTAATTCTGAGAACCCGATCTCACTGGTCCCCCAACTCCAGCACGATTCAACCTCCTATTCTTCATCAATTCGACTTCTGTAGCCTTCTCAACAAGCGACTGAAAACGCGTGATTCCCAACGGCCTCACGGAATCCTCAATATCAGCTCTCAGTCCCCTCACAAAGCGCTTGCACATATAGGGTTCATCAACCTGATCACGGAAGAATCGGAAGTGTTTGGCCAAAGATTCTAACTTAGCAGCATATTCCGGAACGGTCATGCTCCCTTGTTTAAGATTCAGAAACTGTGATTCACGCTCATCACGAGCACTGTCAGGAAAATACTTCTCGAGGAATGCAGTCCGGAAAGAATTCCAGTTGATTTCTTCGTGGTTGGCTTCCATCATTCCCCTGGCGCCTCTCCACCAATATTCAGCATCCCCAATCAACAGATAAGTAGCCATGCCAACCTTGGCACCTTCAGCAGTTTGCAACACTCCGAAAATCTTCTCAATTTCCTGGATCCAGAGATCCGCTTTATCGGGGTCTGTACCACCCGAGAACTTGGGTGGGTCTTGTCTCCTGAAATCATTTAATCCCTTATTCTGGTCCAGAGTTATTTCCCTCTGACGCTGATGCTGATCACGTGCTTCCTCAGCTGCACGTCTCAAAGCATTTTCATTTGCTTGGGCAGTCACAACTTGGGCCATAGTGGCCATCATCTCCGCTAACTGGTTAGTGTTCACCATGTTCTGTTAAGTCAAACAAACAGTTAGTACTCATCATAAGATAGCATCTAACATAACTATACAATATGATTAAGCAATAACTTCAATCAATTCTAAGCGAAAAATCGCTTGGCAGACAATCAATTTTTTACTCTTTGCAGAGTCACACAACCTAGCACAGAAGACCTATTCCCCAAAGACTCCCGAAAGACTCGACAAGCTCTGATACCACAAATGTAACACCCCGATTTCGGTGGCGTTACGTTAGTAACCAAAAGAAATTAAAGTGTAAAAATCGTGAATATTTTTTTTTCGATGTATTTATTTTTCCCTTTTAAAATAAGGTCTCGGCAATTCTAAAAAAAACATCGACTAAAAGTAAGCAGAACTAATGTACAATAAATACACTCCCCACAACTAAACAGTAAACCACGTCACGAGTAGCCTCCAGTGATGGAAAGTAGTGCCTAACGGCAAATATGTACAACACCAAAATATAGAGTCAGTATCCTGATATACAGTCCTCCAACCAGAAAGTAGGTCGCCACAAAATACCTCCTAATCCGACCAACTCCCTGTGACTCCCGTCAAGAGAACAACTCAAAAAGCTATAGGTCGGGGACCTACCCTGCCCCAAAATGAGAAAACTGATGATTAGAGCCACGACGCTACTCCTACTCTAAATCCCTACTCTAGGAGTACTACACACCACGCCCAACTACGCATCCTCATGGTCGTCGTCTGAATCGGAATCCAGGACGATCACGTCAACAGCGGCATCGGTCCTCACAGCAGGTACCACGGGTACTTTGCCCGATCCCAAGGCAGCAGCCGCAACGGTGGGTGAGCTGGACTCAGACGAAGCACCTCCTGCCGGCAACTCCTCTGACGGGTCCTCCTCATCCTCAGGCGACGATGGTGGTGGTGGCTCTACAACTCCAGGGCCACAATGCATGCCCGGCGGTAGGTTGAAGCTAACGGTGTGGCGTCTCAAAACTCCTTGCGTCAGGTTCCCAAATCGGTCCTCGTGGTCCTCCATAATACGCCCTGTGTAAATGGCTCGGTGACCTGCGGGGTCTACAACCCACGAGCCCGGGGTCTCTGTGTCAAGCAACTCAAATCTGGTCCCCCCCGTGGGGACGACCATCTCGAACCAGTCGGACATAGACATCATCGGACAAAAAGGGCATACATAGCCCCCCATACACAGGTAACACGCGCAAGGGTCAACTCAAAGAATTACATAATAATACATCCAATAGGCAGAAATTAAATATTAGCCACTTAGGCTTAATTACGGACGTCAACATTATAGTTGCAAAACCTGTCCAATAGACATATATAACATTTGCTGGCATATAACATAAATCAAAACACTGACAGGTAAAAAACACAAACAGCAACTATAATCAGCATGAATGGTGCATGAAATGCATATGCAAAGGAACAAGATGCATTCCGGAGGGATGGGCACTAACGAGTCAGCCCTAACACCAGCCACGGTGGGACCATTTCCGCTCGCGTGTCTCTTATACCAAACAAAGTGTAGTCAGATCAGCAGTAAACCCGCAGGCCTGCCATTTCCGTCTGCTACCAAGAATCACCGCAGTGTTCTTACATGGAAATCCGGGTCTTATGACCATTTGTGGAATCCAACGAGGTCCGGCATCCCACCGTGTATTAACCTCAATGAGTGCATGAATGCAAGTGGTTAGCCAAACAACGTCTCCGACTTATCCTTTAGATAGTCAAATAACAAATCAGCTCATCGAGCGAAAGAGTATCAACAAACCCGAAACTTATTAATTTCTCGGCTTATCCTTTAGATAGCCCAAACAACAAATCAGCTCATCGAGCGAAAGAGTATTAACATACTCGGAAACTCATTAGCTTCCCCAAAACTTGGACTCGGCGACACTTCTCGTTTTCCAAAAAACTAAGATTCATGTCTTAAGCTCTTAATGAAATTTGTAATCATTAATTAAAGGTTTAGAGGTTGTTTAATGTCTTATGAATTTTCCTCGTAAAATAATTTCCGTTTAGTTTTATCTCAAGTCCTATAAGTTCCAAAAGATCCCATAATCCCAGACAATTCCCAGAGAAGGTCTCAATCCGTCAAAACAATGTCAAGGGTCCGAACCTCGGTCCGTCCCATCAAACTTTCTCAAATCTCACCATAAATGTTGGCATAACAGCCAGTTATCCTCACTCTGCCGAATAACAGATATATGTGGTTTTGCATATTCCAAACAGCACAATCCAACAATCACGGCACGTATAACGCATATTGAGAAATAACCATTTAGCACTTAGCATATAGGGCAAATATCACACATCCTAGGCTAACCAGGTAGCATTTAGCATGTGAATCAACTCCAACAGCAATCAAGCAATAAAAGATTATCAATTGTCAGTCGAAGCCTCAGAAAACATTTTCCCAATCAAACACAAACAAGTGCATAAACAATAAATCAAGTCGAATTAGTCGACACCTAAAACATTAGCTAGTATTCAGTGAGAAGCCCTCACCGGTTGGTTTTCCAGCTTGCTTTTCCAAGTTTCCTTCACAATCTTCCTCTGGAACTTCACAAAATTCTTCAAATGATCCTTAGGACAAAACACAGAAATCAAGCACAATGAGTCAGGAACTCAGCAAACAATACGCACGAGGGTTACACGACACATTTCCAACTCCTACATACGACAATCTAACGCGTTAAGACAAGTTTTCGAAAAACCGAAATTCCCTCCCCCCTTAATGGAGCTCTCGGCTACTTTCCCTAATTAGGGGGATCGATTTTTCTTCGATCAAACTTGGTTCCTAGGTTATCATAAGCCGTAACTAAGACGGTACTAAGCTCGGAAAAATTTTCGGATGAAAAACTGTCGCAGGGGTATTTTGGTCATTATTTTCAGCTCAGAATTCCAAAACTGGATTTTCGAAAAACAAATTGGATGGGTACGTCAACAACGACATTTATGACAACTAATCCTACTAGCACGAAGCTAAGTCGCAAGTATTTAACGTAAAGAACGGAGCTTTACCCAAAAATGGGTTTTTTCCACAGAAATTGATCTCGGCGGCATTTCGTCGACATTCGACAAAATATAATCTGCAGAACACGCTCAGGAGCATGCAGGGAATAAGTTTAGGCACTGAAATCAGCTTATTTGGACAGTTTTACAAAAACCTCAAAACTTTGAGCTCAGAAAGACGTAGGAGAAGTCGACAGAAACGACGATCAGAAAAGAGATATGTGATCCTTACCTCGAGGTCTTCGATCTGCGACAAACAGTGCGACAAACGGGCAAGAAACGAAAGAAATCAAAATCCTCCTCTCTATCTCAAAGCTCGCGGGTTTCAATGGGGGAAATGGGTAGTTTTTGAATTTTTTTCATTTTCCCGCTATTTATAGCTTTTGGAAAATTTCGAAAAATGAAAATTTCGCGATTCCGATTTTTCCTGTGTAATCCTCAGAGAATTCTAAGATAGGTTCTGGCGACAGAATTCCAGAACTCAAAACAGGTTTCTTGGAATTTAATCAAACGATAAAAAGTCGGTGTAAATCGGTTTTACCCGAAAACTATTTTTTGCAGTTGATGTCGGATGAGAAAACTTTGTTCTGAAGAAAGATTGGAAATATCAAAAGAAATAGGCGCCCGCGTGTGGAATCTTCATTTGAAGCTCCGAATAGAAAAAGTCTTCATCGTTCGTAAATTTTAGGGTTTCTGAACTATCAGGGTTTCGGTTTCGGCAACCTTCCGAGTATTGGAATTTGACGTTCGTACATTCCAGGGTTCCGCATCGAATCGCTTGTTTAGAGACGATCAAGAGAAGTTCTGACATTTCTCTGAAGATTTTTTGGAATTAATTTCCGTCGTGTCTAAAAACGTAAATTAACTATTCACTAATACCTTTGACCTAGGATTAGACGTATGTTAGTCGTGCTATAACTCTTATCGGTTTTTCGATAAATTCTTGGACTTTTCCTGAACCTATTTCCTTCACAAATTTATCTTAATCAAACAAACTCTTTTATTTTATTCACTTATCCAAAGCTTTAAAACTTGGGCCTTACAATTTCCATGGCACTGACCTAGATCTCTGGGATATGGTCATGGAAGGCTATACTGATCCAGTAGATGTTGCAGGAGTGAAGATCCCCCGTACTGAAATGACTGACTGTAACACCCCGATTTCCAGGTGTCACTTTAGTAACCAAAATAATCTTTACGCGGAAAACAGGTAATTTTTTTTTCGTTTGATTCCTTTTAAATAAAGCGATAGGAAGTAAAGGCATAGCCCAACCACTAAACTAACCAATATACAAATATATACACATGTACAGCCTCAACTTCACTCCCATGTCACGCGCCCTCGCAGTGACTCCAAAGTGGTGTGCCCGCAGGCAAGTATATACAAAACCAGAAGTGTGAGTAAGAAAGTTTATAATTACAACCCACTAGGAGAAAGTCGGCCTCAAAATGGCCTAAGCAAAGACCCCTATGGTCCGACTGACTCACTGTGATCCCTCAGTAAGAGAACCACACAAAAAGTCATGCGTCGGGAACCTACCCTGTCCCAAAAGCAAAACGAATCAGAGCTCTACACAAAACATGACGCCAGCCTAAACCTACCCTTCCAGTACCGAGTCCACAGCGAACTGAAGTCGGCAAGTTGAAGCTCCGCTCCATGCGTCGTAGAACTCCTTTCGTCAGACGTCCACGCTCGTCAGTCCGGTCCTCCTTGACCCTTCCCCGGTACGTCGCCTGATGACCAGCAACAACAATCACCCAAGCGGTGGGGGCATCACGATCCACCAACTCATACCTGATCCCCCCCGAGGGAGAGACCATCGAAATCCAATCCACCGTCGACATCTGGCAGCAGGCCGACCGCCCAAACACAAACATGCAACCAAAGCCAAGGCGCTAGGGTCAACTCACAGAAATACGTAGATATACACTCAACATGTGATATGGGGTATAGATATATGTTGATATATATATATATATAAACAATCCTAGCATGTTATGGCTCTAACATTGCTTCAATAAATCAAACAGCACACAATTCAAGTCAGAATGAATGTATGCGTGAAATGCACAATATGAATCCGGATTTGTGACGCGTTCCCGTTCGCCACAAGTGAAGCATTCCCGTTCTTCACTATGGATGAACCATTCCCGTTATTCATCCTGGATGAACCATTCCCGTTATTCATCCTTGGTGAACCATTCCCGTTATTCACCATATATGCAAAGTGAACCATTCCCGTTATTCACCATGATATGCACAGGTGAACCATTCCCGTTATTCACCCGATTGATGCAATATGGTTAGCCAAACAACGAATCGTCCTTACCACGAAAGTGTTTAGCTCACAACCCAATCTCCACAACCCATGAGTTGGTGTCGGTCAATACAACACAACTCGGAGTAAGTGTCGGTCAATACAACACAACTCCACCAGCAAGAATACACAAGGGTCTAGTGTCGGTCAATACAACACAGCCCAAACAACAAGAGCGCTAAGTGTCGGTCAATACAACACGGCTCCAACAACAAGATAACCCAAGGGATTAGTGTCGGTAAATACAACACAATCCCAACAACAAAACCCAAAATCAAAGCCAGAGTCAGTGTCGGTAAATACAACACGACTCGGAGTTAGTGTCGGTCAATACAACACAACTCCCACCACAAAACCCACAAACAAAGCCCAGAGTCTGTGCCGGTCAATACAACACGACTCGAACAACACTACCAGGAGTACTAGAGTACTCGGTGACTTTCAATCATCACCATAGCTCACCTTAGTGGCTTTCCCAATTCCAATAACTCTTCAAACCCACAGCAAAGTCGACTTTTCCCCGTCTTTCGTAAATATTTTTCCCCTTCAGTTCTCCTATGCTTAAACGTTAATGAAAATTGTTTCAATTCGAATTAGTCAAGTTATGAGTTTATTTCTCAAAGTCTAAGTCTCCCAAAGTCTCTAGATTTCGAAATTCTATTCATTCTAGGTTTTCCGAAAACCAACCACCCAAAAGAAGTTTCCCGGGGAAAGTCTAAGTAAACCAACGAATACCAACAAATGGCTAAGTCTCAAACCCCACATTTGGACTTGCCTAGGGTTGTTCATCCAACCCGAAATATCAAAGATCACCAGATCAATGAATCTCCACTCCAAAGTTGCGTCAAAACGCTCAATCCAACAAAAGCACAACATCACAAGTTATGGAAAACATCATAACAACAACTCATCATCATAAACAACATCAGATAAAGCATAAGTCGAATTTATCGACGCCTATCATGCAATCATAGCTAAATATAGTAAGTTGCCCTAACCTCGAGCTGATCCAACTTCGAAATCACAAGCTCCTTCACTCAAGTGCTCTGAACCTTCCAAAGTTCCTTCAACTGAACCTCGGAGAAAACAAAGCAGAATTCAAACAATATCGATTAGTTCGATCACAAAACAACACATAAACGATAGACTAAGCATTAAAGCTTCAGAATACGACAATCGGGTACGAAAAGACAAGTTTTCGAAAACGAAAACTCCCTCCCCAACACTACAAGGTCACGACCACAAAGGAAAAAGGGCTTCGGCTCTTTTTCTTCGACCAAATCAATTCACAAGGTAGTTTTAGGGTAAAACTAAGGCAAAGAAACTGTCGGAACAATTTTCGGACAATCGGGTCCAAATACGACTATCCAGGGGCATTTTGGTCCAAAATAAAGGCTCAAAATTCAAAGTTATCAGTTCTGAAAACAAATTTGACAGCAATGATCCTAACGACATCCGTGACAACAAATCCTAAAGGCACGAAGTCAGATTATGACTTTTCGGCAATAAAGTTTCGAAATGTGAGACAAAAATGTTTTGAAACAGTTTTTCAGATCCTGGACAACTGAATCGCAATCGGCGATTACTGACAGAGGTTTTAGGCTCATGGGAACCATTTTAGAAAAAGCTCAAAACTGTGAGCACAGAAACGACTTCAGAAACGCAACAGAAACAGTAATCAGAGGTAGGAATCGTGCTAGTTACCTCAATACCTAGAAGTAGCGACGAACTGCGCGAAGATTGGTCGAGTTTCGGCGAAAAACGTTCTCCCCCTTGCTCTCCTCAAACCGCGGCCCAAATAGAAAGAAAATGAAGATATTTTGCTTTTTCGCCTATTTATAGGCGGGTGAAATCGCGGGAAAATGAAAATTTCGCGATTCCGATTTTTGCAGCATGTTCACTGATGAATTCTAAGAGAGATTCTGGCGTCAGAATTCCAGAACTCAAAACAAATCTCTGACATTTGGGAAAAACGATATCTAAAATCCCAAAGGCGGTGTAAGTTAATCTGTCCCGAAAAACTACTTTTTGCTGTGATGCTCAAACGACAAAACTTCCTTCTGAAGAAAGATTGGAAATTTACTTTTTGCGGACGGAAACTTCGTTAGAAGTCCCGAAAAGAAAAAGTCTTCATCCATTGCTCGAAAATAGGGTTTCGAAGCAAAGAAATTAGCGTCGGCGGACTTCCGAAAAATAAATACTATCGTGCGTACAGTTCAGAGTTCCGAAATGAAACGCTGGTCGAAGGAAAAATAAAGAGAATCTTTAAATTTTCCAAGGATTCGAAATCTCACTTAATACGTTGCTTTAAAAGCGAAATAGCCGATTCTGGACACGCTCGCCATAAAGCAGGTGTGCAGACGACTCGTACTAACTTCGAAAGCAACTACTCAACATTCCTCAAGGAATTCCTGAACTTTCTTCTTCATTGATCTTTCTCAAACATCCAACTCCTGTCACGCTTACACTGATTCTGCGCGTGAGTCGGAAATTAACTTGTTCTGAAAATCCAGGTCTTACACTGACGCTCAGAAGAAGCATTTCAAGGATCATCACAAGGCGAAGTCCATGCTGTTCAGTTCAATATCATATATTGAATATGAGGAGATCTCTGACAGAGAAATAGCAAAATCCATCTTTGACTCCTGGGTCACGACGCACGATGGAAATGAAGAAGTCAAGGAGACTAAGGCTCTTGCTCTCATAAAACAATATGAGCAGTTTAAGATGGAATCTGGTGAAACCATTGAGGAGATGTACTCAAGGTTTCAAACTCTGATTGCTGGAATCAGAGTGCTAAATAAGAGCTACTCTACTGGTGATCATGTCAAAAAGATCATCAGAAGCTTGCCTAAGGAGTGGATGGCTTTTGTCACTACACTGAAGCTTTCCAGGAATCTGGACTCCTTGAAGCTAGAAGAGCTTGTGAGTCATCTCAGAAGCCATGAGATTGAACTCAAAGAGCACAAACCTCAAAGGAAAGACAAATCTATTGCTCTTAAGTCAAAACTTGACAAGGCGAAAGCCTATCAGGCAGAAGAGGAAGATTCCTCTGAAGAATCATCAGATGCTTCTGGTGATGAAGAGCTATCTCTTCTCACAAAGAGAGTGAGCAAGCTCTGGAAGAACAGACAAAGCAAGGGCAAAGGACCGAGGAAAAGTAAAGGAAGATTTGAATCTTCATCTGGTCAGAAGAAGCCCTCTGGGAAGGAAGTCACCTGCTTCGAGTGCAAGGAACCTGGGCACTACAAGAGTGACTGTCCCAAGCTGAAGAAGGACAAGAGACCAAGAAACTTCTTCAAGAAGAAAGCTCTTGTGACCTTTGATGCGACTGACTCTGATGAAGCTGAGTCAGAAGAGGATGAAGCTGTGGAAGCTCTGATGGCTACCACTAGCAGAGATGCTGAAGCACAGGATGATATGATAGCTTCAGAAGATGACTCAGACTCTGAGAATGACGATGAGGTATTCTCTAAATTTTCTTCATCTGAGTTAAGAACTGCATTATCTGAAATAATGAAGAAACATGATGTGCTTTTAAAAGAAAATATGCTGTTAAAACTAGTACATCAGAAGTTCATGAGAAGTCAGTCTCTGGACTCATTGAAGAGAACTCTTCTCTTAAAAATGACAACTTTGTTCTTCGTGCTAAAAATGCCATGCTAGAAGATCAACTTGCATCATCTTATGTTAAGCATGAAACTCTATATGAGAAAGCGTTTCAAAGGTTCCTAGCCAAAGGCATAGACAGAAGTGTTATGGCTTCAATGATCTATGGCATAAGCAGAAATGGGAACAGTGGTCTTGGCTACTCCCAACCTATGAGAGGTGAGCCATCTGAGCCCAAACGCGAACCTTTGCATAAGCATTTTGTTCCCGCTGGTACTATCATTCTAGAAAAGGTTACACCCAAGGTGGTAAAACCAAAGGGAAAATTTAAACTTGACATGTCTAAATATTATAATCAAGTTCCCTTGTATTGTCCTCCTGTTGCACCCAAAGTTCCGAGAACTTCTGGGAAAACTAACAAGAAAGGACCCAAGATATGGGTACCTAAGACAAAAATTATTCCTGTTGCAGATATCTTATGCAGCTCAGTTAAGACACCTGTCATGGTACCTGAACAGTGGATGCTCGCGACACATGACGGGCATAAGGTCTATATTCCAAAACTGATGCTACTTAAGTCAGGAGGAGACGTTGGCTTTAGAGGAAACCAGAAGGGAAATATCATTGGAAAAGGTTCCATAGGAGATGGAAAAACTCCAGTTATTAATGATGTACTTCTGTTGGAAGGATTATTGCATAACTTGCTCTCCATAAGCCAAATAGCCGACAAAGGTTATGATGTGATTTTCAATCAAACCTGCTGTAAAGCTATCAGTCAAACAGATGGATCTGTTCTGTTTTCTGGGAAGAGGAGAAATGACATCTACAAAATCAAATCCTCTAAACTGCTATCTCAGAAGGTCAAGTGTCTCATGTCCGTTAATGATGAGCAATGGGTTTGGCACAGACGCCTAGGGCATGCAAGCCTCAAGAAGATCTCCCAACTAAGCAAGCTAAACCTCATCAGAGGATTGCCTCGTCTGAAGTTCTCATCAGAGGCTCTGTGTGAAGCTTTCAGAAGGGAAAATTCACCAAGAAGCCTTTCAAAGCAAAGAATGTGGTATCTACGACAAGACCCCTTGAGCTACTTCACATTGATCTCTTTGGACCAGTGAAAACTGAATCCATTGAAGGGAAGAAGTATGGGTTAGTCATTGTGGATGACTACAGCAGGTGGACATGGGTAAAGTTCTTAAGGGACAAGGATGAAACACACACTGTGTTCACAAACTTGATTACCCAAGTTCAGAAGGAGTTCCAAACTTCAGTGATTACTGTCAGAGGTGATCATGGTGGAGAATTTGAGAACAAAGCCTTTGAAGAATTGTTCAACTCTCAAGGGATCTCTCACAACTTCTCCTGTCCTCGCACTCCTCAAAAAAATGGAGTTGTTGAAAGAAATAACAGAACTCTTCAGGAGATGGCTCGCACCATGATGCAAGAATCAAGTATGGCCAAGCACTTCTGGGCAGAAGCAGTCAACACTGCATACTATATCCAGAACAGAATCTCCATCATACCAATTATGGAGAAGACTCCTTATGAGCTGTGCAAAGGAAGACAACCTGATATCTCTTACTTCCATCCCTTTGGCAGTACTTGCTACATGCTCAACACAAAGGAGCAATTGGGTAAATTTGATTCTAAAGCTTTAAAATGTTATTTTCTTAGTTATTCTGAAAGATCTAAAGGTTTTATAATTTATAATATTGACCCTCAAACTGTTCAGGAATCTATCCAAATTAGATTTTGTGACACCCCGATTTCGGTGGCGTCACTTTAGTAACCAAAACTAAACTTTACGCGGAAAACAGGTAATTTTTTTTTTTCGTTTGATTCCTTTTAATAAAGCGATAGGAAATAAAGACATAACCCAACACTAACTAACCAACACACAAATATACACATGTACAGCCTCAGCTGCACTCCCACGTCACGCGCACTCGCGGTGACTCCAAAGTAGTGTGCCCGTAGGCAAATATATACAGACCCAGAAGTGTGAGTGAAAGTATTAAATATACAGTCATCCAAGAGAAAGTCGGCCCCAAGATGGCCTCAACCCAAGACCCCTATAGTCCGACAGACTCTCTGTGATCCTCAGCAAGAGAACCACACAAAAAGCCATATATCGGGAACCTACCCGGTCCCAAAAGTAAGACGAATCAGAGCTAAGACAGTAACAACCAACTCAAAAGACTCTAACCACCCATAACCCACACTACTATCATCGACTCTCCCTCGATCAGCCATGAAGTCCGGGTCCTCGTCGAAAGCTTCAGTAATAGACATTTCGCTCCGGGTCTTTCCCGCACAACGAATCATCGCGAACCGGCTGACGGACGCCTGACAGCAGGCCGACCGCCCAAACACAAACATACAAACAAAGCCAAGGCGCTAGGGTCAACTTACAGAATACAATAGATATACAATCAACATGCGATAAAGGGGGTATATATATATATGTTGTATATATACATATAAGTTATGTATTGTATCAAATCTCTAGTACAGTTCAACCATCAAAACACATAACGATGTTTATCAACATCAAATCATCAATATCTCAGCAAATAAAGTTAGAGTGCATGATATGTCAATGCAACGTCAATTAAGAAGGTTCCGGAAGAAATAGGCTGGGCACGATCGAGTCGGTCCTAACACTAGCCTTGTGCCGACCATAACCCTCGGGTGTCACTTACAACCTTGACATAGTCGGATCAGTCCTAACCCTGCGGGTCGACTTTTCCCTCCAACGAATGCCCGAGTTACCCGAAGGCATGCTGTACCCGAAGGTATATACTGTACCCGAAGGTATATAGATATACTGTACCCGAAGGTATATACTGTACCCGAAGGTATATAGATATACTGTACCCGAAGGTATATACTGTACCCGAAGGTATATAGATATACTGTACCCGAAGGTATATACTGTACCCGAAGGTATATGTCGATTCGGCGACAAAAGACAATTAATTATGAAAGGAGTGCAATCACCCTTGATGACTTCTTGAGTCATCTGACTCATCAAATCTCGATGGTTAAAAACTGCTCAGACCCAAACTCAAAACAACCCAAGAGTTAGTGTCGGTCAATACAACACAACTCGGAGTTAGTGTCGGTCAATACAACACAACTCCCACCACAAAGCCCAAAATCAAAGCCAGAGTCAGTGTCGGTCAATACAACACAACTCCCACCACAAAGCCCAAAATCAAAGCCAGAGTCAGTGTCGGTCAATACAACACGACTCGAACAACACTACCTACTCGGTGACTTTCAATCATCACCATAGCTCACCTCAGTGGCTTTCCCCAATTCCAAACTCTCCAAACCCACAACATAAGTCGACTTTTCCCCGCCTTTCGTAAATATTTTTCCCCTTCAGTTCTCCTACGCTTAAACGTTAATAAAAATGATTTCAATTCAAATTAGTCAAATTATGAGTTTATTTCTCAAAGTCTAAGTTTCCCAAGTCTTTATTTTTCGAAAGCTCTATCATTCTAAGTTTCCAAAGATCAACCACCCAAAATACATTTCCCGGGGAAAGTCTAGGTAAACCAACGATACCAACAAAGGGCTAAGTCTCAAACCCCACATTTGGACTTGCCTAGGGTTGTTCATCCAACCTGAAATATCAAAGATCACCAGATCAATGAATCTCCACTCCGAAGTTGCGTCAAAACGCTCAATCCAACATAAGCACAACATCACAAGTTATGGAAAAGCATCATAACATCAACTCAACATCATAAACAACATCAGACAAAGCATAAGTCGAATTTATCGACGCCTATCATGCAATCATAGCTAAATAGCAAGTTGCCCTAACCTCGAGCTGCTCCAGTCTCGCAAGCAAAGGCTCCTTCACTCAATTGCTTTGAAGCTCCTAAAGTTCCTTCAACTGAACCTCGGAGAAAACAAAGCAGAATCCACACAAAATCGATTAGTTCGATCGCAATACAATACATAAACGATAGACAAAGCATTAAAGCTTCAGAATACGACATCCGGGTACGAAAAGACAAGTTTTCGAAAACGAAAAACTTCCCCCCTAAAGGAAATAACCCACGGCCTCAAAGGAAAAAGGGCTTCGGCTCTTTTTCTTCGATCAAATCAATTCACAAGGTAGTTTTAGGGTGAAACTAAGGCAAAGAAACCGTCGGAACAATTTTCGGACAATCGGGTCGAAATACGACTATCCAGGGGCATTTTGGTCCAAAATAAAGGCTCAAAACTTCAAAGTTATCAGTTCTGAAAACAAATTTGACAGCATCGATCCTCATGACATCCGTGACAACAAATCCTAAAGGCACGAAGTCAGATTACAGCTTTACGACAATAAAGTTTCGAAATGTGAGACAAAAAGGGTTTTGAATCAATTTTTCAGATCTTGAACAACTGAAACGCAATCGGCGTTTACTGACAGAGGTTTTAGGCTCTTGGGAACCTAAGGAACATAACCCAACCAAGAAATCGAAGAAATCGGACAATTTTAGAAAAAGCTCAAAACTGTGAGCACAGAAACGACTTCAGAAACGCAACAGAAACAACAATCAGTGGTAGGAATCGTGTTAGTTACCTCGATACCTAGAAGTAGGGACGAACTGCACGAAGATCAGTCAAGTTTTCGCGAAAATCTCCTCCCCCCTTGCTCTCCACGAAATTCGGCCACAATAGGAAGAAAATGAAGGAATTTTTGCTTTTTGAGCTATTTATAGGCAGGCGAAATCGCGGGAAAATGAAAATTTCGCGATTCCGATTTTTGCAGCACGTTCACCAAGGAATTCTAAGAGAGATTCTGGCGTCAGAAATCCAGAACTCAAAACAAATATCTATGATTTGGGAAAAACGATATCGAAAATCTCAAAAGCGGTGTAAGTTAAATCTGTCCCGAAAAACTACTTTTTGCTGTGATCGCCGGACGGCAAAACTTCCTTCTGAAGAAAGATTGGAAATGTCGAAAAAAATCTGGACACGCGGACGGAAACTTCGTTAGAAGTTCCGAATAGAAAAAGTCTTCATTCATTGCTCGAATCTAGGGTTTCGAAGCAAAGAAATTAGCGTTGGCGGACTTCCGAAAAGTAAATACTATCGTGCGTACAGTCCAGAGTTCCGAAATGAAACGCTGGTCGAAGGAAAAATAAAGAGAATCTTTAAATTTTCCAAGGATTCGAAATCTCACTTAAAACGTTGCTCTAAAGCGAAATTAGCCTATTCTAGACACGCTCGCCATAAGGCAGGTGTGCAGACGACTCGCACTAACTCCGAAAACAACTACGCAACATTCCTCAAGGAATTCCTGAACTTTCTTCTTCATTAATCTTTCTCAAATACCAAACTCCTGTCACGCTCACACTGATTCTACGCGTGAGTCGGAACTTAACTGGTTCTGAAAATCCAGGTCTTACAATACTGCCCTCCAAAAAGAAAGTTTCGTCCTCGAAACTCAGAGTTCTGCAAAAAGTCCGGGATACAGTTCCTTAATCTTATCTTCCAATTCCCTTGTAGCATTGCCCGGGTCATTGTTCCTCATAACCTTTACTTAAGCAATCTGTTTTCCCCTTAATTGTCTCACTCTTCTATCCCCACTGTTAACTGTCGGCGTCTCAAAAGACAAACCATCATTCAACTTCATGTCGTCTGGCTCGATCACTTGCGTCGGATCTCTGCTTGAAATGTTCCTGGTTGGCACTCCGTGCAGTCGCACAACCTTAGCCACTTACTTCTTTACTTTCGGTCGTCCGAAATTCTTCTTAAACTCGGTGCCTCTTTGACATTTCAAAGTAAATACTCAACTCGTCCTCGTGATCTTCATCTACAGTCCAAAACTCCACTTGTCCGTTCGATAACTCCTAGACGAAACATCCCCTTGGAAACCGCTAGTCCATTAACATACTTCCAACTTCGTAACTATCTTTACAAACACCAAGAAATCAAACTTCTACTTAGTTACTATTCGAATTAAAACTCGACTTATGTCCCTATTTCTTGTCCTTCACTAATCTTATCCCCTTCAACATCAATTTATCAACAACTTATAAGATAATCCTCCTCTTAATATCTAACAATCCATCATTATCGTCTTCTTCCTCAAAACTTCCCTCACCCAAACCTATTTACACTTACTGAAATCCCTACCACTTCGCACAAATCGAGACTTATCCTCTAGAAGATCAAATCATAACTATACTTCAAGGGACTTAACTAGTCACTTTATCATCCGATCCTTCAACATTCTGAGATTTAACTGCTATCGTAACCGCTAACACCACTAAATTTCTTATGTGTACATGAATCTCAGCTCACTAGGTCAACCTTTGAAGGTATGAAAAACGGTAGAAAGGGGGGGTTTGAATAACGTTTTCAGTATAAAACTTCCACCTTAAAGATTTTGACAAATCTTTCGAGAACTTAAGTGCTAAAGATAAGAGATAGAAAAGCACACAAGGATTTTATCCTGGTTCACTTGATAAATCACTCAAGCTACTCCAGTCCACCCGTTAAGGTGATTTCTTCCTTCTTAGAATGAAGGCAATCCACTAATCAGGTAAGAGTTACAACTGCACTTGAAACCTACAAGTGACTAACAATTACACTGACTTAGCTCACACTAAGATTCACTCTCTTAGTCTTCTCTAGGATCCGATCAACCTTGATCTCCTAAAGGAAAACTATACAACCTGTTTATCAAAGAATTGTTTACAAGAGATTTGCTTCTAAAAAGCTAATAGTAAACTCAATGAATTTCAGATGAAAGAAAACTTAGAAGATTTTGAATATGTCTTGCGTATGTGAATGCTTCTTCTAGCCGTTTCTTTCAGTCTTCAGCCTCTTTATATACTCCAAGGATTAGGGTTGAGCGATGCATGGGAAATGCTACCGTTGGAGGGCAGTTCTGGAAAATCCAGCTTCTGCTGTGGCTGAGAACGTTAGGTAGGTCGTCAGGAAGGTACAGTTGCTTTTGTACTTGGATAGCGACTTGACCTTTAAACCTGGGAGACTTCTGATCAGGGGAATGCTTCATATTGGAACTTGTGAAGCCGGTTGATCAGAGTCAGAGGGAAAGCACAGATCCTCTGACCATTGTATCTTCTGATTCTGAACTCAGAGGGAAGAACATGGCCTTCAGAGTTTCTTGCTTCTGGACTTCAGAGTTTCCACTATTCAGCTTCTGGATCTTCAGAGTCTTCTACACCATCAGAACATCTGAACCTTCAGTGTTTCTTGGTTATCAGAACTTCTGGATCTTCAGAGCTTCTAGTGACTGAGTCCACATCAGAGTTTGTATAACTTCAGAACTTTTGAAGCTTTTCCACTGTTCATACTGAACATGGTGAATGCGAAAGCGTTGCTTGGGTCACTCTTTATACACAGTGCTTCTGATTTGTGTGAGATTGAGTTGAGGTCAGAACCTGCAAATAGCACACTCAGAAAAACACGTTAGAGTACCACAATTGTTCATATCAAAAGGTTAACTTGTAATCATCAAAACATAGAGTTGTACTACTAGATCAAAACTTGATCTTACAATCTGCCCCTTTTTGATGATGACAAAACTAAGATTTTTGATGAACAATTCTTAAACATTAAACTGAATTCACTCAGAGTTTAGAGATATAGAATAAGACTTATCCTGATGTGAATAGTTTATCTTGCTCATTCTGAATTCAAGTCACTGCTTGATTCTGAGCTTAGCTCCCCCTGAATCTAATACTTGATGAAAACGTTAGCAAAGTCTAGATTCTGAGCTAAATAATATAAGAGTTCAGAGTGAAAAACTTATGACATAGATGAAAATCGAGTAATCAGAGCGCATAAGTAATCAGAGTCATGGACAGGGTATCAGAGTCTTGGGTATCAGAGTCAACTTATAATCACTTCAGAAGAAGTGAAATGTATTCCTTGTATTTGCCCAGTGACACATCTATGGTCATGAAGGTGGAACTCTTAAAATCTCCAAAAGAAAAATAAATCACACTAACACATCTTACACATCAAAAACTGGGTTTACTCCCACTTTTTGTCATAAGCAAAAAGCTTGGGGTGTGAAAAACTTAGCTTGAAGTACAAGGTACTCCCCCTTAGAGAAGGTCTAAGTTTAAAGAAAATGAAAACGATGCAAGAATCAGAGTTAGGCGAAATAAATATAAGAGTTAATGCAAGAGAAGAACGTTTACCACCGGTCAAGTGAGTAAAGAGAAGGGTCAGTTACCAAGAACTTAACCTCGAGAAACCGTAGGAGCATTAACTTTCAGAGAGAAAGTGAAGCCTATATAAAGTGTTGGAGAGAAAGGTAAGCTTCACACCTCGAACAATTTTCAGTAAGAAAATGGCATCATACATCGTAGCACTAGAAGAGCTGAGGAAGAAGGCCTTTGAGGAGGACTTGTTCCTTAACATCAGGCATTCAGAGGGTACAACGACCATTGCGGAGCTGACACGGACACTGCTGGAAGAGGACCTGCGTCCAGAGTTGGAGAGAGACCTGAAGGAATTTCTTGCCTTCGTTGAGGAGGTGCAAGAACTCAGCCGGCTTGAACTCAAGCTGCTGGAAGAAAAAGAAAGTTTGGAAGAGAAGCTCAAGACTGCAGAAGAGATTCTGGAGAGGGATGAGCTAAAGGACAGGCTCAGCAACATCCAGCATGTACTGGAGCGTCTGGAGAAGAATAGGTCAGAGCAGCGCCAGGAGTGCAGAAGAATGAGGAGAGATCCTCCATTCTATACTTTTAGGGAAGGAATGTATGATGTAAACATAAAAATATTATGAATAAAAGGAGTTTTGCAAACATATGTGACATAAATATATATAGATATGCATATATAATCACAAACGAACAAAGTAGAATAAATAAATAAGAAGAAACAGAGTTTAACAAAAAAATAAAACAAAGTTAAAGAAAAGGAAAAACGAAGAGATCCTAAAAACTAAGGTTTATCAGTGCGTCGCAGAAGTTCCATCATCATGTGCTTCATCTCAATCAGCATGGATTCATGAGTGTCAAGACGCTGTTCCATGATGTCGAGTCTGGATGAGCTTGACTGAGTAGAACTGGAAGGAACATTCTGAGCAGCTTGAGGATCTGGAATGGAAGCAGAAGCATCAGGAGTAAACACTACTGGTGCAAGTGCTTGGCATCTAAGAGCTTCAGCCTCAGCTTCAAGTCGTTCTGCCTCTAGTCTGGCTTGTTCAGCTTGAGCTGCTGCGAGACGTGCAGCTTCTTCTGCTTGAGCCTTCTTTCTCTTGGCTTCTTCAATAGCTTCAAGAAGCTTATGTCTCTGTTCTTGTTCATGAAGAGCCACCCTTCGAGCAAACCTTTGCTTGGCAGCCTCAATCCTCTGACTTCCCTCTGTATGCAGGAGCTGCATCATAATTGGAACTTGAGCCACCAGCCAAGTGCCCAGATTGTTCCACTCATCAGCCACACGTTCAGCATTCTCACTGAGGTCAGTCTGACCGTGCACATTGCGGAGCCTCAAAGAGGCTTCATGATAGAAGATATTGATGCACTCAGAGAGAGATGTGGGTTGGAGGTGAGTATAGGGAATTATGGAGAGGTTGGTTTCAGGAGAGGCTGGGTGATTGCTGCTATGAGCTTCAGAGGCACCTTGTGGAGAACCAATGTTAATCATTTGAGCATTGGGTTCAGAGGTTCCAAGGTGAGGGTCTGAAGTTTCAACCAGAGGATGGGGTGATCTAACCGAGGATTGGTTAGACACTGAATGTTCGGGTTCAGGTTTTGGTTGAATAGGCTCTTGTTGGTCAGGGACAGGGTGAGCTTGTTGAGCCAAAGGGTCTGCCTCTTGTAAAGGATTGGCCAAGATAGGTTCATCTGGGTCAACTAGATGTTCAGGTCTAGGGCCAGGAAATCTCCTAGGGCTTGGACAAGTAAGGTAATATTCCTCTAAGGTAGACACCTTTTCTTTTCTGACTTCCATGAATTTTCTAATGGATTCAGAGTTATTGGAGGGAGAAGAATCAGCAACATGGGTTGGGAAGGATACAGGTGTATAGGCTGTGGAAGAGTCTGTATCCGTGGTTCTGGCAGCAGGACGTGCTGATGCTCTGGGAACAGAGTGATCAGACGTTCTGGGTTGTGGTTCTGTTTGGTTGGGCTCTGGTTGTTCATGGAGGATGGGTTCAGAAGATAATGGGTCGTACGGGATGGTAATGAGAGAGGTTGGTTCTTCTGACCTAGAGGGTTGGTTCTGAAGCAAATTCCAGAGAGGTGCTTCAGTAGGGGAAGGTTGAAAGAATGAAGATCTTGGGGAATGTGGTGGAGAGGTGGTTTGTGCAGCTGGTTGGGATTCAGGAATAGGAGTGAGGGGATTTGAGGAGTGTTTGAGCATGGCAGAAATAGGGAGTGCATCAAATAAATTCAAATCATCATCAGAAGCAAGTGCAGGCTTACTTGAATGTGCTGATGATCTAGTCACTCTGGCAGGAGGTTCAGTCCTTCTGACCACTTCAGCAGCTGGTTCCACCCGAGTAGGCTTCACCACGATTCTGACCTGCTTCTTCTTCTTCTTAGGAGGACCATCCTCATTATCACTATCATCACCATCATCAGGCTTTCTCTTCTTCTTTTTGACCAGAGGGACATCGGATTCCTTAGAAGATTCGTCCAGTATCATCTTCCTCTGAGCTTTCTTCTTGGGAGGAGAAGGAAACTCTGGAGCTGGCGGCAGTCTGCTGACGAAATCATCAAGATCAATTTCGAATCCTTGAGCCCTTAGGTCTTCAACATAGCACCTGATGGCGTCAGGATTGTCTGCCTGTGTCCACAGAGGGTAGTCAGTCAGAGGCATCCTTCTGCTTCTGATCTCAGAAGATGTGTCTTCATGAGCAGGAGCAATCTTCTTCTGGACCAAACCCATCTTCTTCAGAGAATTTGCAGTGAAGACATCACTGACAATGGTGCTCAGATCCTCTACACATCCAGCATTGACCAGATCTTGCACCAGGTTGCTTTCAATGAGAAAGTCTGAGAGCAGTCTCCCAAAGGGGATATATTTGATTGCTGACTTGATGGAGGCAGTGGTGCGAGACTTCCGGATGCATTCCTTCAAGTAGGAGAACAGGAAGTAGGGAAGGCAGATCTTCTTCTGGTCTTGGATGAAGAACAACATCACCTTCTGGTTGAAGTTGATGTAGTCTGGAGAACTGCCCTTCGGTCTCTGGTTTATGCAATGGAGCAGGATCTTGTGCCAGATCCTGAGCTTGGGGTGAAGGTCCATCACCTTGTAAGTCGTCTTGCCCAGTTTGTAAGTGGTGTACAGGGCCTGGTTGATTGTATCCTTGGTGCTGGGTTTCAGCTTCGATTCCGTGAGTTGGAAACGATACCCAAAAGCAGTATCTGCACCCAGCAGATTCACGAATGACTTCTCAGTGATGATGATCTTTCTTCCAAGAATGTGAGATACCACCTAAGTATCATCGCAGTCGGCGTGCTTCCAGAATTCCTTTACCAGTTTCTCATACACCGGTCCTCGAAGTCTGTTGAAGTAATTTCCCCAACCTTGAGCTTGGACTTCAGGACGAAGATGATACCCATTTGTAGCCAGGTTGTCGAGGTTGAATCTCCATTCTGCCAGAACTTGGAGTTCCTCAGGAGGATATACGCAGTGAACGGCACAGCCCCGTTCTGCAATTGGAACAATCTGCTCTTGAGCCTGACCTTGATCTTGTGTCGGATTCTCAGGGCCCCTTTGACCCGTTGCTAGACCAACTACCATGTGAGGGAACTGGGGTGCATCTGCAGTAGCTCTTCTGGTTTGTCTCACCATTTTTGAAGTGGTTGAAGGTTTGAGGTAGAAGATGAAGGTTGGAAGATGAAGAGAGATCAAGAGAGAAATCGAGGGTAAGCGGTTTCGAAAAAGCAGAGAGAGCGAGAGTAAAAACCGGAAGTGAAAGAGATCGTGTGTGTATAGTGGGTTTTGGCAAATAACCGTTGTTGATTCAAAAAGCACTTTAAGATCAACGGTTGAAAATTAAAGATAGATAGTAACAGTAAAATACACAAATCACACACAGGAGAGAAGCATATCTACACGCAATCATAACAGACTGTCACACGGGCACAAGGAACTATGCATCAGAAATACTGACACACGTGTTGTTGTCTCAGCTTCAGAGTCAGTACCAGTGGGTACACACACTCTGATTGAGTTACCTTCTGGACTAGACATCTTCTGATCAAGAAGTATCGTAGTCAGAGGTTCTGATCCATCTTCACTCTGGACAAAAGTCCATGTTTAGATTTTTCAGAATAAAATTAAATCTATCCTCTGCTAAGGGCTTTGTAAAGATATCTGCCCATTGATGGTCAGTATCAACAAACTTCAGAAGAAGTACGCCCTTCTGTACATAATCTCTAATAAAGTGATACTTTACCTCAATGTGCTTTGCCCTTGAATGCAGGATAGGATTCTTACTCAATGAGATTGCAGCAGTGTTATCACAATAGATTGGGATATTGCTCTCAAGGATCTGATAATCCTCCAGCTGATGTTTCATCCAGAGCATCTGAGTGCTGCATATTGCTGCTGAGATATATTCTGCCTCTGCAGTTGATAGTGCAATGGTTGATTGCCTCTTGCTTGCCCATGAGACTAGATTGCTTCCCAGAAATTGACAATTTCCAGAAGTACTTTTTCTCTCTGTTCTATCTCCAGCATAATCAGCATCACAGTAACCTGAAAGCTTATACTCTGATGTTTTCTTATACATCAAGCCAAGGTTAGTGGTGCCTTTCAGATACCTTAGGATCCTCTTAACAGCAGTTAAGTGGGTTTCCCTTGGATCTGATTGGAAACGAGCACATAAATGAACACTAAATAGTATGTCTGGCCTAGATGCAGTTAAGTATAGAAGTGAACCTATCATGCCACGATAGAGCTTCTGACATACTTTACCACTTTTATCTTCTTTCTCCAGAATGCATGTAGGATGCATTGGAGTCTTGGCCACTGTAGATTCCAGCATATTGAACTTCTTCAGAAGTTCTTTAGTGTACTTGCTCTGATGGATATATGTTCCTTCTGGTGTTTGATCAACTTGTATTCCCAGAAAGTACTTTAATTCTCCCATCATACTCATCTCAAATTCAGCCTGCATCATCTCAGAAAATTCTTTGCATAGAGATTGATTAGCAGAACCAAATATAATATCATCAACATAAATTTGCACAATTAAGATATCATCTTTATAAGTCTTGCAAAAAAGAGTTGTATCTACTTTACCCCTTACAAACTCATTCTCCAGAAGGAATGAGCTAAGTCTCTCATACCATGCTCTGGGAGCTTGCTTCAGACCGTAGAGTGATTTCTTCAATTTGAACGCATGGTCTGGTTTCTTCTCATCTTCAAAACCTGGGGGTTGATGAACATAGACCTCCTCTGAGATATAACCATTTAGGAAGGCACTCTTTACGTCCATCTGATGTAGAACTATGTTGTGATTTACTGAGAAAGAGATCAACAGTCTGATTGCCTCCAGTCTTGCTACTGGAGCAAATGTTTCAGTGTAGTCTATTCCTTCCTGCTGGCTGTAGCCTTGAGCAACTAGCCTTGCCTTGTTTCTGACTACATCTCCTTTCTCATTCAGCTTGTTTCTGAATACCCACTTCGTTCCAATAACATGGACACTCTCAGGCTTCTTCACTAAGCTCCAAACATCGTTCTTGGAAAATTGATTCAGTTCTTCTTCCATGGCCAGAATCCAATCCTTGTCCTGAAGAGCTTCATCTATGGACTTGGGTTCAATTAAGGACACCAATCCTTTCAGACTGAGCAAGGTCTCTTCAGAGGGTCTGAAGGCAGATCTGGTTCTGACTGGTTCGTCTTTGTTGCCCAGAATCAATTCCTTAGGGTGAGCTGGAGTGATTCTGCTCTTCTTCAGAGTTTGTGAGTTAGAGGGACCAGCTTCTTCCTCTGGTTCATCTTCCTCTGGCTCAGCTTCCTCTGGAGCTTTGCCTTTGTCAGAAACATTAATGCTTAAATCTGCAAACTTTTCAACTAGCTTTGACTGGTCAGAGTCAAGCTTATCGTCAAATCTAACATGAATAGATTCTTCAATAGTCTTAGCATCAGTATTATAAAATCTAAAACCTATAGATCTCTCAGAGTAACCGAGTAATAGACACTTAGAAGACTTAACATCAAATTTATGCAATCTATCCTTAGTATTGAGAACATAACAAACACAGCCAAAAGGATGAAAATAAGAAATGTTGGGTTTTATGTTCTTCCACAATTCATAAGGAGTCTTATTCAGAATTGGTCTCACAGAGATTCTGTTCTGAATGTAACATGCTGTATTTACTGCCTCTGCCCAAAAGTGCTTAGCCATGCCAGTTTCTTGGAGCATGGTTCTAGCCATCTCCTGAAGAGTTCTGTTCTTCCTCTCAACAACACCGTTTTGTTGAGGAGTTCTGGGACAAGAGAAATCATGTGCAATTCCATAGGAATCAAACAGACTCTCAAACTTGTCATTCTCAAACTCTCCACCATGGTCACTTCTGACACGCACAATCCTACAAGCCTTCTCGTTTTGCACTTGAGCAATGAAGGTAGAGAACACAGCATGAGACTCATCCTTGCGGGTTAGAAACTTTACCCATGTCCAGCGGCTATAGTCATCAACGATAACCATCCCATATCTCTTGCCACCTATAGACTCAGTTTTCACTGGTCCAAAAAGGTCGATATGCAGAAGTTCCAACGGCCTTGAGGTTGAGACAACATTCTTTGCCTTGAAAGGGACTTTTGTGAATTTGCCTTTCTGACATGCTTCACAAAGAGCGTCTGAAGCGAACTTCAGATTGGGTAAGCCCCTGACAAGGTTTAGCTTGCTCAGCTGAGAAATCTTTCTCATACTGGCATGCCCTAACCGTCTATGCCATACCCACTGCTCTTCATTAACAGACAGAAGGCACTTCACATTCTGAGCCTCCAACTCAGATAATCTGATCTTATAGATGTTGTTCTTCCTCTTGCTGTTAAACAGAACAGAGCCATCGATCTGACTTACAGCCCGGCAGGACTTTTGATTGAATATAACATCATAACCCTTGTCAGCTAATTGACTTATAGACAATAAGTTATGTGTTAAGCCGTCTACCAATAACACATTATCAATGCATGGACTACTATCTACACAAATAGTACCAGTACCAACAATTTTACCCTTTTCATTTCCTCCAAAGCCAACTTCGCCTCCAGGCTTAAGTTTCAGCTCTCGGAACATACGCCTTTCTCCCGTCATGTGACGCGAGCATCCACTGTCCAGATACCATGATTGGTGTTTCAGTGGAGCTATCAAGGATATCTGCAACATAGATAATCTTGTCCTTAGGTACCCACTTTCTGGGTCCTCTTTTGTTAGTTACCCCAGAGGTTCTGATCACCTTGGGTGTCTCAACATGATATTTTAAAGGAATATTTGCATGATATTTAGTCATAGAGAAAGATCCCTTTTTAAGAGGGTTTTTATCAACTTTAGCAGGTACATGATCAGGCAATATGGTACCAGAGGGAACAAAGCATTCATACAAGGATTTAGCTTTAGACACAGAGGGCTCATTTCTAATTGGTTTAGAATAGCCAATGCCATGCATTCCATTTCTGCTTACGCCATAGATCATTGAAGCCATTAAGCTTCTATCCACGCTTTTAGCTAGGAATCTTTGAAAAGACTTTTCATACTTAGATTCATTTCTACAATCAGAGGCATCACAGGCAACAATTTCTTCTAACTTAGCAATCTGATTCTTAAGCACAGAGTTAGAATTGATCAAGGCATGATTATCATTTTTCAAATCAGAAATAATTTTCTCATGTTCAGAAGGAGTCTTGGAAACAGCAGATAAGTTCTTTTTCAGCTTCTTATGCTTAGACAATAAGGAGTTATACTTATCCATAATATCAGACAATGCATGTTTCAGTTCAGAGGTAGAGAAAGAAGCGAATACCTCATTTTCATCGTCTGAGTTAGGATCTCCTTCTGATTCTGAGTCAGAGTCAACAACTCTCTTTGACTCTGCTTCCTTGTCTTTGATAATCGCCAAGAGTCCTTGGACTTCACCATCAGAGTCAACATCCTCTGACTCTGATTCATCAAATGTCACCATCAGACTCTTCTTCGTCTTGAAGTGCTTCTTTGGCTTCTTGTCCTTCTTCAACTTTGGACAATCACTTTTGTAGTGCCCAGATTCTTTGCACTCAAAACATGTGACTTCCTTGATTGAAGACTTCTTCTGGCCTGAGGACTCATACTTTCCTTTTGCCTTTCCAGAGCCTTTGAACTTGCTCTGCCTGTGCTTCCAGATGCGGTTGAGTCTCTTGGAGATCAGAGTCAGCTCATCTTCATCAGAATCTTCTGATGCTTCTTCAGATTCCTCTTCTTCAGCTTGAAGAGCTTTTGACTTCTCCACCTTAGCCTTTTCAGATTTGGATTTCTGAAATCTCCCTTTTCCTTGGTAATTCTGAGAACCCGATCTCACTGGTCCCCCAACTCCAGCACGATTCAACCTCCTATTCTTCATCAATTCGACTTCTGTAGCCTTCTCAACAAGCGACTGAAAACGTGTGATTCCCAACGGCCTCACGGAATCCTCAATATCAGCTCTCAGTCCCCTCACAAAGCGCTTGCACATATAGGGTTCATCAACCTGATCACGGAAGAATCGGAAGTGTTTGGCCAAAGATTCTAACTTAGCAGCATATTCCGGAACGGTCATGCTCCCTTGTTTAAGATTCAGAAACTGTGATTCACGCTCATCACGAGCACTGTCAGGAAAATACTTCTCGAGGAATGCAGTCCGGAAAGAATTCCAGTTGATTTCTTCGTGGTTGGCTTCCATCATTCCCCTGGCGCCTCTCCACCAATATTCAGCATCCCCAATCAACAGATAAGTAGCCATGCCAACCTTGGCACCTTCAGCAGTTTGCAACACTCCGAAAATCTTCTCAATTTCCTGGATCCAGAGATCCGCTTTATCGGGGTCTGTACCACCCGAGAACTTGGGTGGGTCTTGTCTCCTGAAATCATTTAATCCCTTATTCTGGTCCAGAGTTATTTCCCTCTGACGCTGATGCTGATCACGTGCTTCCTCAGCTGCACGTCTCAAAGCATTTTCATTTGCTTGGGCAGTCACAACTTGGGCCATAGTGGCCATCATCTCCGCTAACTGGTTAGTGTTCACCATGTTCTGTTAAGTCAAACAAACAGTTAGTACTCATCATAAGATAGCATCTAACATAACTATACAATATGATTAAGCAATAACTTCAATCAATTCTAAGCGAAAAATCGCTTGGCAGACAATCAATTTTTTACTCTTTGCAGAGTCACACAACCTAGCACAGAAGACCTATTCCCCAAAGACTCCCGAAAGACTCGACAAGCTCTGATACCACAAATGTAACACCCCGATTTCGGTGGCGTCACGTTAGTAACCAAAAGAAATTAAAGTGTAAAAATCGTGAATATTTTTTTTTCGATGTATTTATTTTTCCCTTTTAAAATAAGGTCTCGGCAATTCTAAAAAAAACATCGACTAAAAGTAAGCAGAACTAATGTACAATAAATACACTCCCCACAACTAAACAGTAAACCACGTCACGAGTAGCCTCCAGTGACGGAAAGTAGTGCCTAACGGCAAATATGTACAACACCAAAATATAGAGTCAGTATCCTGATATACAGTCCTCCAACCAGAAAGTAGGTCGCCACAAAATACCTCCTAATCCGACCAACTCCCTGTGACTCCCGTCAAGAGAACAACTCAAAAAGCTATAGGTCGGGGACCTACCCTGCCCCAAAATGAGAAAACTGATGATTAGAGCCACGACGCTACTCCTACTCTAAATCCCTACTCTAGGAGTACTACACACCACGCCCAACTACGCATCCTCATGGTCGTCGTCTGAATCGGAATCCAGGACGATCACGTCAACAGCGGCATCGGTCCTCACAGCAGGTACCACGGGTACTTTGCCCGATCCCAAGGCAGCAGCCGCAACGGTGGGTGAGCTGGACTCAGACGAAGCACCTCCTGCCGGCAACTCCTCTGACGGGTCCTCCTCATCCTCAGGCGACGATGGTGGTGGTGGCTCTACAACTCCAGGGCCACAATGCACGCCCGGCGGTAGGTTGAAGCTAACGGTGTGGCGTCTCAAAACTCCTTGCGTCAGGTTCCCAAATCGGTCCTCGTGGTCCTCCATAATACGCCCTGTGTAAATGGCTCGGTGACCTGCGGGGTCTACAACCCACGAGCCCGGGGTCTCTGTGTCAAGCAACTCAAATCTGGTCCCCCCCGTGGGGACGACCATCTCGAACCAGTCGGACATAGACATCATCTGACAAAAAGGGCATACATAGCCCCCCATACACAGGTAACACGCGCAAGGGTCAACTCAAAGAATTACATAATAATACATCCAATAGGCAGAAATTAAATATTAGCCACTTAGGCTTAATTACGGACGTCAACATTATAGTTGCAAAACCTGTCCAATAGACATATATAACATTTGCTGGCATATAACATAAATCAAAACACTGACAGGTAAAAACACAAACAGCAACTATAATCAGCATGAATGGTGCATGAAATGCATATGCAAAGGAACAAGATGCATTCCGGAGGGATGGGCACTAACGAGTCAGCCCTAACACCAGCCACGGTGGGACCATTTCCGCTCGCGTGTCTCTTATACCAAACAAAGTGTAGTCAGATCAGCAGTAAACCCGCAGGCCTGCCATTTCCGTCTGCTACCAAGAATCACCGCAGTGTTCTTACATGGAAATCCGGGTCTTATGACCATTTGTGGAATCCAACGAGGTCCGGCATCCCACCGTGTATTAACCTCAATGAGTGCATGAATGCAAGTGGTTAGCCAAACAACGTCTCCGACCTCACTCGTCACGTCGTCACGTGTTCTAGCTAACTAATTGTCTCTAAAAAAAACTTACCCTAGGGTAAATGTCGATTCTGCGACAAAAGACAATTAATTATAAAAAGTAACTCATGATGATTTCTCGAATCATCCGACTCATCTCCATCCGATGGTCAAAATCTGCTCAGCGAGCGAAAAGTACCAATGTACTTGGAAACTTAAAGTTCCCGGACTTATCCTTTAGATAGTCAAATAACAAATCAGCTCATCGAGCGAAAGAGTATCAACAAACCCGAAACTTATTAATTTCTCGGCTTATCCTTTAGATAGCCCAAACAACAAATCAGCTCATCGAGCGAAAGAGTATTAACATACTCGGAAACTCATTAGCTTCCCCAAAACTTGGACTCGGCGACACTTCTCGTTTTCCAAAAAACTAAGATTCATGTCTTAAGCTCTTAATGAAATTTGTAATCATTAATTAAAGGTTTAGAGGTTGTTTAATGTCTTATGAATTTTCCTCGTAAAATAATTTCCGTTTAGTTTTATCTCAAGTCCTATAAGTTCCAAAAGATCCCATAATCCCAGACAATTCCCAGAGAAGGTCTCAATCCGTCAAAACAATGTCAAGGGTCCGAACCTCGGTCCGTCCCATCAAACTTTCTCAAATCTCACCATAAATGTTGGCATAACAGCCCGTTATCCTCACTCTGCCGAATAACAGATATATGTGGTTTTGCATATTCCAAACAGCACAATCCAACAATCACGGCACGTATAACGCATATTGAGAAATAACCATTTAGCACTTAGCATATAGGGCAAATATCACACATCCTAGGCTAACCAGGTAGCATTTAGCATGTGAATCAACTCCAACAGCAATCAAGCAATAAAAGATTATCAATTGTCAGTCGAAGCCTCAGAAAACATTTTCCCAATCAAACACAAACAAGTGCATAAATAATAAATCAAGTCGAATTAGTCGACACCTAAAACATTAGCTAGTATTCAGTGAGAAGCCCTCACCGGTTGGTTTTCCAGCTTGCTTTTCCAAGTTTCCTTCACAATCTTCCTCTGGAACTTCACAAAATTCTTCAAATGATCCTTAGGACAAAACACAGAAATCAAGCACAATGAGTCAGGAACTCAGCAAACAATACGCACGAGGGTTACACGACACATTTCCAACTCCTACATACGACAATCTAACGCGTTAAGACAAGTTTTCGAAAAACCGAAATTCCCTCCCCCCTTAATGGAGCTCTCGGCTACTTTCCCTAATTAGGGGGATCGATTTTTCTTCGATCAAACTTGGTTCCTAGGTTATCATAAGCCGTAACTAAGACGGTACTAAGCTCGGAAAAATTTTCGGATGAAAAACTGTCGCAGGGGTATTTTGGTCATTATTTTCAGCTCAGAATTACAAAACTGGATTTTCGAAAAACAAATTGGATGGGTACGTCAACAACGACATTTATGACAACTAATCCTACTAGCACGAAGCTAAGTCGCAAGTATTTAACGTAAAGAACGGAGCTTTACCCAAAAATGGGTTTTTTCCACAGAAATTGATCTCGGCGGCATTTCGTCGACATTCGACAAAATATAATCTGCAGAACACGCTCAGGAGCATGCAGGGAATAAGTTTAGGCACTGAAATCAGCTTATTTGGACAGTTTTACAAAAACCTCAAAACTTTGAGCTCAGAAAGACGTAGGAGAAGTCGACAGAAACGACGATCAGAAAAGAGATATGTGATCCTTACCTCGAGGTCTTCGATCTGCGACAAACAGTGCGACAAACGGGCAAGAAACGAAAGAAATCAAAATCCTCCTCTCTATCTCAAAGCTCGCGGGTTTCAATGGGGGAAATGGGTAGTTTTTGAATTTTTTTCATTTTCCCGCTATTTATAGCTTTTGGAAAATTTCGAAAAATGAAAATTTCGCGATTCCGATTTTTCCTGTGTAATCCTCGGAGAATTCTAAGATAGGTTCTGGCGACAGAATTCCAGAACTCAAAACAGGTTTCTTGGAATTTAATCAAACGATCAAAAGTCGGTGTAAATCGGTTTTACCCGAAAACTATTTTTTGCAGTTGATGTCGGATGAGAAAACTTTGTTCTGAAGAAAGATTGGAAATATCAAAAGAAATAGGCGCAAGCGTGTGGAATCTTCATTTGAAGCTCCGAATAGAAAAAGTCTTCATCGTTCGTAAATTTTAGGGTTTCTGAACTATCAGGGTTTCGGTTTCGGCAACCTTCCGAGTATTGGAATTTGACGTTCGTACATTCCAGGGTTCCGCATCGAATCGCTTGTTTAGAGACGATCAAGAGAAGTTCTGACATTTCTCTGAAGATTTTTTGGAATTAATTTCCGTCGTGTCTAAAAACGTAAATTAACTATTCACTAATACCTTTAACCTAGGATTAGACGTATGTTAGTCGTGCTATAACTCTTATCGGTTTTTCGATAAATTCTTGGACTTTTCCTGAACCTATTTCCTTCACAAATTTATCTTAATCAAACAAACTCTTTTATTTTATTCACTTATCCAAAGCTTTAAAACTTGGGCCTTACAATTTCCATGGCACTGACCTAGATCTCTGGGATATGGTCATGGAAGGCTATACTGATCCAGTAGATGTTGCAGGAGTGAAGATCCCCCGTACTGAAATGACTGACTATAACACCCCGATTTCCAGGTGTCACTTTAGTAACCAAAATAATCTTTACGCGGAAAACAGGTAATTTTTTTTTCGTTTGATTCCTTTTAAATAAAGCGATAGGAAGTAAAGGCATAGCCCAACCACTAAACTAACCAATATACAAATATATACACATGTACAGCCTCAACTGCACTCCCATGTCACGCGCCCTCGCAGTGACTCCAAAGTGGTGTGCCCGCAGGCAAGTATATACAAAACCAGAAGTGTGAGTAAGAAAGTTTATAATTACAACCCACTAGGAGAAAGTCGGCCTCAAAATGGCCTAAGCAAAGACCCCTATGGTCCGACTGACTCACTGTGATCCCTCAGTAAGAGAACCACACAAAAAGTCATGCGTCGGGAACCTACCCTGTCCCAAAAGCAAAACGAATCAGAGCTCTACACAAAACATGACGCCAGCCTAAACCTACCCTTCCAGTACCGAGTCCACAGCGAACTGAAGTCGGCAAGTTGAAGCTCCGCTCCATGCGTCGTAGAACTCCTTTCGTCTGACGTCCACGCTCGTCAGTCCGGTCCTCCTTGACCCTTCCCCGGTACGTCGCCTGATGACCAGCAACAACAATCACCCAAGCGGTGGGGGCATCACGATCCACCAACTCATACCTGATCCCCCCCGAGGGAGAGACCATCGAAATCCAATCCACCGTCGACATCTGGCAGCAGGCCGACCGCCCAAACACAAACATGCAACCAAAGCCAAGGCGCTAGGGTCAACTCACAGAAATACGTAGATATACACTCAACATGTGATATGGGGTATAGATATATGTTGATATATATATATATATAAACAATCCTAGCATGTTATGGCTCTAACATTGCTTCAATAAATCAAACAGCACACAATTCAAGTCAGAATGAATGTATGCGTGAAATGCACAATATGAATCCGGATTTGTGACGCGTTCCCGTTCGCCACAAGTGAAGCATTCCCGTTCTTCACTATGGATGAACCATTCCCGTTATTCATCCTGGATGAACCATTCCCGTTATTCATCCTTGGTCACGACGCACGATGGAAATGAAGAAGTCAAGGAGACTAAGGCTCTTGCTCTCATAAAACAATATGAGCAGTTTAAGATGGAATCTGGTGAAACCATTGAGGAGATGTACTCAAGGTTTCAAACTCTGATTGCTGGAATCAGAGTGCTAAATAAGAGCTACTCTACTGGTGATCATGTCAAAAAGATCATCAGAAGCTTGCCTAAGGAGTGGATGGCTTTTGTCACTACACTGAAGCTTTCCAGGAATCTGGACTCCTTGAAGCTAGAAGAGCTTGTGAGTCATCTCAGAAGCCATGAGATTGAACTCAAAGAGCACAAACCTCAAAGGAAAGACAAATCTATTGCTCTTAAGTCAAAACTTGACAAGGCGAAAGCCTATCAGGCAGAAGAGGAAGATTCCTCTGAAGAATCATCAGATGCTTCTGGTGATGAAGAGCTATCTCTTCTCACAAAGAGAGTGAGCAAGCTCTGGAAGAACAGACAAAGCAAGGGCAAAGGACCGAGGAAAAGTAAAGGAAGATTTGAATCTTCATCTGGTCAGAAGAAGCCCTCTGGGAAGGAAGTCACCTGCTTCGAGTGCAAGGAACCTGGGCACTACAAGAGTGACTGTCCCAAGCTGAAGAAGGACAAGAGACTAAGAAACTTCTTCAAGAAGAAAGCTCTTGTGACCTTTGATGCGACTGGCTCTGATGAAGCTGAGTCAGAAGAGGATGAAGCTGTGGAAGCTCTGATGGCTACCACTAGCAGAGATGCTGAAGCACAGGATGATATGATAGCTTCAGAAGATGACTCAGACTCTGAGAATGACGATGAGGTATTCTCTAAATTTTCTTCATCTGAGTTAAGAACTGCATTATCTGAAATAATGAAGAAACATGATGTGCTTTTAAAAGAAAATATGCTGCTAAAACTAGTACATCAGAAGTTCATGAGAAGTCAGTCTCTGGACTCATTGAAGAGAACTCTTCTCTTAAAAATGACAACTTTGTTCTTCGTGCTAAAAATGCCATGCTAGAAGATCAACTTGCATCATCTTATGTTAAGCATGAAACTCTATATGAGAAAGCGTTTCAAAGGTTCCTAGCCAAAGGCATAGACAGAAGTGTTATGGCTTCAATGATCTATGGCATAAGCAGAAATGGGAACAGTGGTCTTGGCTACTCCCAACCTATGAGAGGTGAGCCATCTGAGCCCAAACGCGAACCTTTGCATAAGCATTTTGTTCCCGCTGGTACTATCATTCTAGAAAAGGTTACACCCAAGGTGGTAAAACCAAAGGGAAAATTTAAACTTGACATGTCTAAATATTATAATCAAGTTCCCTTGTATTGTCCTCCTGTTGCACCCAAAGTTCCGAGAACTTCTGGGAAAACTAACAAGAAAGGACCCAAGATATGGGTACCTAAGACAAAAATTATTCCTGTTGCAGATATCTTATGCAGCTCAGTTAAGACACCTGTCATGGTACCTGAACAGTGGATGCTCGCGACACATGACGGGCATAAGGTCTATATTCCAAAACTGATGCTACTTAAGTCAGGAGGAGACGTTGGCTTTAGAGGAAACCAGAAGGGAAATATCATTGGAAAAGGTTCCATAGGAGATGGAAAAACTCCAGTTATTAATGATGTACTTCTGTTGGAAGGATTATTGCATAACTTGCTCTCCATAAGCCAAATAGCCGACAAAGGTTATGATGTGATTTTCAATCAAACCTGCTGTAAAGCTATCAGTCAAACAGATGGATCTGTTCTGTTTTCTAGGAAGAGGAGAAATGACATCTACAAAATCAAATCCTCTAAACTGCTATCTCAGAAGGTCAAGTGTCTCATGTCCGTTAATGATGAGCAATGGGTTTGGCACAGACGCCTAGGGCATGCAAGCCTCAAGAAGATCTCCCAACTAAGCAAGCTAAACCTCATCAGAGGATTGCCTCGTCTGAAGTTCTCATCAGAGGCTCTGTGTGAAGCTTTCAGAAGGGAAAATTCACCAAGAAGCCTTTCAAAGCAAAGAATGTGGTATCTACGACAAGACCCCTTGAGCTACTTCACATTGATCTCTTTGGACCAGTGAAAACTGAATCCATTGAAGGGAAGAAGTATGGGTTAGTCATTGTGGATGACTACAGCAGGTGGACATGGGTAAAGTTCTTAAGGGACAAGGATGAAACACACACTGTGTTCACAAACTTGATTACCCAAGTTCAGAAGGAGTTCCAAACTTCAGTGATTACTGTCAGAGGTGATCATGGTGGAGAATTTGAGAACAAAGCCTTTGAAGAATTGTTCAACTCTCAAGGGATCTCTCACAACTTCTCCTGTCCTCGCACTCCTCAAAAAAATGGAGTTGTTGAAAGAAATAACAGAACTCTTCAGGAGATGGCTCGCACCATGATGCAAGAATCAAGTATGGCCAAGCACTTCTGGGCAGAAGCAGTCAACACTGCATACTATATCCAGAACAGAATCTCCATCATACCAATTATGGAGAAGACTCCTTATGAGCTGTGCAAAGGAAGACAACCTGATATCTCTTACTTCCATCCCTTTGGCAGTACTTGCTACATGCTCAACACAAAGGAGCAATTGGGTAAATTTGATTCTAAAGCTTTAAAATGTTATTTTCTTAGTTATTCTGAAAGATCTAAAGGTTTTATAATTTATAATATTGACCCTCAAACTGTTCAGGAATCTATCCAAATTAGATTTTGTGACACCCCGATTTCGGTGGCGTCACTTTAGTAACCAAAACTAAACTTTACGCGGAAAACAGGTAATTTTTTTTTTTCGTTTGATTCCTTTTAATAAAGCGATAGGAAATAAAGACATAACCCAACACTAACTAACCAACACACAAATATACACATGTACAGCCTCAGCTGCACTCCCACGTCACGCGCACTCGCGGTGACTCCAAAGTAGTGTGCCCGTAGGCAAATATATACAGACCCAGAAGTGTGAGTGAAAGTATTAAATATACAGTCATCCAAGAGAAAGTCGGCCCCAAGATGGCCTCAACCCAAGACCCCTATAGTCCGACAGACTCTCTGTGATCCTCAGCAAGAGAACCACACAAAAAGCCATATATCGGGAACCTACCCGGTCCCAAAAGTAAGACGAATCAGAGCTAAGACAGTAACAACCAACTCAAAAGACTCTAACCACCCATAACCCACACTACTATCATCGACTCTCCCTCGATCAGCCATGAAGTCCGGGTCCTCGTCGAAAGCTTCAGTAATAGACATTTCGCTCCGGGTCTTTCCCGCACAACGAATCATCGCGAACCGGCTGACGGACGCCTGACAGCAGGCCGACCGCCCAAACACAAACATACAAACAAAGCCAAGGCGCTAGGGTCAACTTACAGAATACAATAGATATACAATCAACATGCGATAAAGGGGGTATATATATATATGTTGTATATATACATATAAGTTATGTATTGTATCAAATCTCTAGTACAGTTCAACCATCAAAACACATAACGATGTTTATCAACATCAAATCATCAATATCTCAGCAAATAAAGTTAGAGTGCATGATATGTCAATGCAACGTCAATTAAGAAGGTTCCGGAAGAAATAGGCTGGGCACGATCGAGTCGGTCCTAACACTAGCCTTGTGCCGACCATAACCCTCGGGTGTCACTTACAACCTTGACATAGTCGGATCAGTCCTAACCCTGCGGGTCGACTTTTCCCTCCAACGAATGCCCGAGTTACCCGAAGGCATGCTGTACCCGAAGGTATATACTGTACCCGAAGGTATATAGATATACTGTACCCGAAGGTATATACTGTACCCGAAGGTATATAGATATACTGTACCCGAAGGTATATATTGTACCCGAAGGTATATAGATATACTGTACCCGAAGGTATATGTCGATTCGGCGACAAAAGACAATTAATTATGAAAGGAGTGCAATCACCCTTGATGACTTCTTGAGTCATCTGACTCATCAAATCTCGATGGTTAAAAACTGCTCAGACCCAAACTCAAAACAACCCAAGAGTTAGTGTCGGTCAATACAACACAACTCGGAGTTAGTGTCGGTCAATACAACACAACTCCCACCACAAAGCCCAAAATCAAAGCCAGAGTCAGTGTCGGTCAATACAACACAACTCCCACCACAAAGCCCAAAATCAAAGCCAGAGTCAGTGTCGGTCAATACAACACGACTCGAACAACACTACCTACTCGGTGACTTTCAATCATCACCATAGCTCACCTCAGTGGCTTTCCCCAATTCCAAACTCTCCAAACCCACAACATAAGTCGACTTTTCCCCGCCTTTCGTAAATATTTTTCCCCTTCAGTTCTCCTACGCTTAAACGTTAATAAAAATGATTTCAATTCAAATTAGTCAAATTATGAGTTTATTTCTCAAAGTCTAAGTTTCCCAAGTCTTTATTTTTCGAAAGCTCTATCATTCTAAGTTTCCAAAGATCAACCACCCAAAATACATTTCCCGGGGAAAGTCTAGGTAAACCAACGATACCAACAAACGGCTAAGTCTCAAACCCCACATTTGGACTTGCCTAGGGTTGTTCATCCAACCTGAAATATCAAAGATCACCAGATCAATGAATCTCCACTCCGAAGTTGCGTCAAAACGCTCAATCCAACATAAGCACAACATCACAAGTTATGGAAAAGCATCATAACATCAACTCAACATCATAAACAACATCAGACAAAGCATAAGTCGAATTTATCGACGCCTATCATGCAATCATAGCTAAATAGCAAGTTGCCCTAACCTCGAGCTGCTCCAGTCTCGCAAGCAAAGGCTCCTTCACTCAATTGCTTTGAAGCTCCTAAAGTTCCTTCAACTGAACCTCGGAGAAAACAAAGCAGAATCAACACAAAATCGATTAGTTCGATCGCAATACAATACATAAACGATAGACAAAGCATTAAAGCTTCAGAATACGACATCCGGGTACGAAAAGACAAGTTTTCGAAAACGAAAAACTTCCCCCCTAAAGGAAATAACCCACGGCCTCAAAGGAAAAAGGGCTTCGGCTCTTTTTCTTCGATCAAATCAATTCACAAGGTAGTTTTAGGGTGAAACAAAGGCAAAGAAACCGTCGGAACAATTTTCGGACAATCGGGTCGAAATACGACTATCCAGGGGCATTTTGGTCCAAAATAAAGGCTCAAAACTTCAAAGTTATCAGTTCTGAAAACAAATTTGACAGCATCGATCCTCATGACATCTGTGACAACAAATCCTAAAGGCACGAAGTCAGATTACAGCTTTACGACAATAAAGTTTCGAAATGTGAGACAAAAAGGGTTTTGAATCAATTTTTCAGATCTTGAACAACTGAAACGCAATCGGCGTTTACTGACAGAGGTTTTAGGCTCTTGGGAACCTAAGGAACATAACCCAACCAAGAAATCGAAGAAATCGGACAATTTTAGAAAAAGCTCAAAACTGTGAGCACAGAAACGACTTCAGAAACGCAACAGAAACAACAATCAGTGGTAGGAATCGTGTTAGTTACCTCGATACCTAGAAGTAGGGACGAACTGCACGAAGATCAGTCAAGTTTTCGCGAAAATCTCCTCCCCCCTTGCTCTCCATGAAATTCGGCCACAATAGGAAGAAAATGAAGGAATTTTTGCTTTTTGAGCTATTTATAGGCAGGCGAAATCGCGGGAAAATGAAAATTTCGCGATTCCGATTTTTGCAGCACGTTCACCAAGGAATTCTAAGAGAGATTCTGGCGTCAGAAATCCAGAACTCAAAACAAATATCTATGATTTGGGAAAAACGATATCGAAAATCTCAAAAGCGGTGTAAGTTAAATCTGTCCCGAAAAACTACTTTTTGCTGTGATCGCCGGACGGCAAAACTTCCTTCTGAAGAAAGATTGGAAATGTCGAAACAAATCTGGCCACGCGGACGGAAACTTCGTTAGAAGTTCCGAATAGAAAAAGTCTTCATCCATTGCTCGAATCTAGGGTTTCGAAGCAAAGAAATTAGCGTTGGCGGACTTCCGAAAAGTAAATACTATCGTGCGTACAGTCCAGAGTTCCGAAATGAAACGCTGGTCGAAGGAAAAATAAAGAGAATCTTTAAATTTTCCAAGGATTCGAAATCTCACTTAAAACGTTGCTCTAAAGCGAAATTAGCCTATTCTAGACACGCTCGCCATAAGGCAGGTGTGCAGACGACTCGCACTAACTCCGAAAACAACTACGCAACATTCCTCAAGGAATTCCTGAACTTTCTTCTTCATTAATCTTTCTCAAATACCAAACTCCTGTCACGCTCACACTGATTCTACGCGTGAGTCGGAACTTAACTGGTTCTGAAAATCCAGGTCTTACAATACTCCCCTCCAAAAAGAAAGTTTCGTCCTCGAAACTCAGAGTTCTGCAAAAAGTCCGGGATACAGTTCCTTAATCTTATCTTCCAATTCCCTTGTAGCATTGCCCGGGTCATTGTTCCTCATAACCTTTACTTAAGCAATCTGTTTTCCCCTTAATTGTCTCACTCTTCTATCCCCACTGTTAACTGTCGGCGTCTCAAAAGACAAACCATCATTCAACTTCATGTCGTCTGGCTCGATCACTTGCGTCGGATCTCTGCTTGAAATGTTCCTGGTTGGCACTCCGTGCAGTCGCACAACCTTAGCCACTTACTTCTTTACTTTCGGTCGTCCGAAATTCTTCTTAAACTCGGTGCCTCTTTGACATTTCAAATTAAATATTTAACTCGTCCTCGTGATCTTCATCTACAGTCCAAAACTCCACTTGTCCGTTCGATAACTCCTAGACGAAACATCCCCTTGGAAACCGCTAGTCCATTAACATACTTCCAACTTCGTAACTATCTTTACAAACACCAAGAAATCAAACTTCTACTTAGTTACTATTCGAATTAAAACTCGACTTATGTCCCTATTTCTTGTCCTTCACTAATCTTATCCCCTTCAACATCAATTTATCAACAACTTATAAGATAATCCTCCTCTTAATATCTAACAATCCATCATTATCGTCTTCTTCCTCAAAACTTCCCTCACCCAAACCTATTTACACTTACTGAAATCCCTACCACTTCGCACAAATCGAGACTTATCCTCTAGAAGATCAAATCATAACTATACTTCAAGGGACTTAACTAGTCACTTTATCATCCGATCCTTCAACATTCTGAGATTTAACTGCTATCGTAACCGCTAACACCACTAAATTTCTTATGTGTACATGAATCTCAGCTCACTAGGTCAACCTTTGAAGGTATGAAAAACGGTAGAAAGGGGGGGTTTGAATAACGTTTTCAGTATAAAACTTCCACCTTAAAGATTTTGACAAATCTTTCGAGAACTTAAGTGCTAAAGATAAGAGATAGAAAAGCACACAAGGATTTTATCCTGGTTCACTTGATAAATCACTCAAGCTACTCCAGTCCACCCGTTAAGGTGATTTCTTCCTTCTTAGAATGAAGGCAATCCACTAATCAGGTAAGAGTTACAACTGCACTTGAAACCTACAAGTGACTAACAATTACACTGACTTAGCTCACACTAAGATTCACTCTCTTAGTCTTCTCTAGGATCCGATCAACCTTGATCTCCTAAAGGAACTAAACAAACTGTTTATCAAAGAATTGTTTACAAGAGATTTGCTTCTAAAAAGCTAATAGTAAACTCAATGAATTTCAGATGAAAGAAAACTTAGAAGATTTTGAATATGTCTTGCGTATGTGAATGCTTCTTCTAGCCGTTTCTTTCAGTCTTCAGCCTCTTTATATACTCCAAGGATTAGGGTTGAGCGATGCATGGGAAATGCTACCGTTGGAGGGCAGTTCTGGAAAATCCAGCTTCTGCTGTGGCTGAGAACGTTAGGTAGGTCGTCAGGAAGGTACAGTTGCTTTTGTACTTGGATAGCGACTTGACCTTTAAACCTGGGAGACTTCTGATCAGGGGAATGCTTCATATTGGAACTTGTGAAGCCGGTTGATCAGAGTCAGAGGGAAAGCACAGATCCTCTGACCATTGTATCTTCTGATTCTGAACTCAGAGGGAAGAACATGGCCTTCAGAGTTTCTTGCTTCTGGACTTCAGAGTTTCCACTATTCAGCTTCTGGATCTTCAGAGTCTTCTACACCATCAGAACATCTGAACCTTCAGTGTTTCTTGGTTATCAGAACTTCTGGATCTTCAGAGCTTCTAGTGACTGAGTCCACATCAGAGTTTGTATAACTTCAGAACTTTTGAAGCTTTTCCACTGTTCATACTGAACATGGTGAATGCGAAAGCGTTGCTTGGGTCACTCTTTATACACAGTGCTTCTGATTTGTGTGAGATTGAGTTGAGGTCAGAACCTGCAAATAGCACACTCAGAAAAACACGTTAGAGTACCACAATTGTTCATATCAAAAGGTTAACTTGTAATCATCAAAACATTTGTACTACTAGATCAAAACTTGATCTTACAATCTCCCCTTTTTGATGATGACAAAACTAAGATTTTTGATGAACAATTCTTAAACATTAAACTGAATTCACTCAGAGTTTAGAGATATAGAATAAGACTTATCCTGATGTGAATAGTTTATCTTGCTCATTCTGAATTCAAGTCACTGCTTGATTCTGAGCTTAGCTCCCCCTGAATCTAATACTTGATGAAAACGTTAGCAAAGTCTAGATTCTGAGCTAAATAATATAAGAGTTCAGAGTGAAAAACTTATGACATAGATGAAAATCGAGTAATCAGAGCGCATAAGTAATCAGAGTCATGGACAGGGTATCAGAGTCTTGGGTATCAGAGTCAACTTATAATCACTTCAGAAGAAGTGAAATGTATTCCTTGTATTTGCCCAGTGACACATCTATGGTCATGAAGGTGGAACTCTTAAAATCTCCAAAAGAAAAATAAATCACACTAACACATCTTACACATCAAAAACTGGGTTTACTCCCCTTTTTGTCATAAGCAAAAAGCTTGGGGTGTGAAAAACTTAGCTTGAAGTACAAGGTACTCCCCTTAGAGAAGGTCTAAGTTTAAAGAAAATGAAAACGATGCAAGAATCAGAGTTAGGCGAAATAAATAGAAGAGTTAATGCAAGAGAAGAACGTTTACCACCGGTCAAGTGAGTAAAGAGAAGGGTCAGTTACCAAGAACTTAACCTCGAGAAACCGTTGGAGCATTAACTTTCAGAGAGAAAGTGAAGCCTATATAAAGTGTTGGAGAGAAAGGTAAGCTTCACACCTCGAACAATTTTCAGTAAGAAAATGGCATCATACATCGTAGCACTAGAAGAGCTGAGGAAGAAGGCCTTTGAGGAGGACTTGTTCCTTAACATCAGGCATTCAGAGGGTACAACGACCATTGCGGAGCTGACACGGACACTGCTGGAAGAGGACCTGCGTCCAGAGTTGGAGAGAGACCTGAAGGAATTTCTTGCCTTCGTTGAGGAGGTGCAAGAACTCAGCCGGCTTGAACTCAAGCTGCTGGAAGAAAAAGAAAGTTTGGAAGAGAAGCTCAAGACTGCAGAAGAGATTCTGGAGAGGGATGAGCTAAAGGACAGGCTCAGCAACATCCAGCATGTACTGGAGCGTCTGGAGAAGAATAGGTCAGAGCAGCGCCAGGAGTGCAGAAGAATGAGGAGAGATCCTCCATTCTAGACTTTTAGGGAAGGAATGTATGATGTAAACATAAAAATATTATGAATAAAAGGAGTTTTGCAAACATATGTGACATAAATATATATAGATATGCATATATAATCACAAACGAACAAAGTAGAATAAATAAATAAGAAGAAACAGAGTTTAACAAAAAAATAAAACAAAGTTAAAGAAAAGGAAAAACGAAGAGATCCTAAAAACTAAGGTTTATCAGTGCGTCGCAGAAGTTCCATCATCATGTGCTTCATCTCAATCAGCATGGATTCATGAGTGTCAAGACGCTGTTCCATGATGTCGAGTCTGGATGAGCTTGACTGAGTAGAACTGGAAGGAACATTCTGAGCAGCTTGAGGATCTGGAATGGAAGCAGAAGCATCAGGAGTAAACACTATTGGTGCAAGTGCTTGGCATCTAAGAGCTTCAGCCTCAGCTTCAAGTCGTTCTGCCTCTAGTCTGGCTTGTTCAGCTTGAGCTGCTGCTAGACGTGCAGCTTCTTCTGCTTGAGCCTTCTTTCTCTTGGCTTCTTCAATAGCTTCAAGAAGCTTATGTCTCTGTTCTTGTTCATGAAGAGCCACCCTTCGAGAAAACCTTTGCTTGGCAGCCTCAATCCTCTGACTTCCCTCTGTATGCAGGAGCTGCATCATAATTGGAACTTGAGCCACCAGCCAAGTGCCCAGATTGTTCCACTCATCAGCCACACGTTCAGCATTCCACTGAGGTCAGTCTGACCGTGCACATTGCGGAGCCTCAAAGAGGCTTCATGATAGAAGATATTGATGCACTCAGAGAGAGATGTGGGTTGGAGGTGAGTATAGGGAATTATGGAGAGGTTGGTTTCAGGAGAGGCTGGGTGATTGCTGCTATGAGCTTCAGAGGCACCTTGTGGAGAACCAATGTTAATCATTTGAGCATTGGGTTCAGAGGTTCCAAGGTGAGGGTCTGAAGTTTCAACCAGAGGATGGGGTGATCTAACCGAGGATTGGTTAGACACTGAATGTTCGGGTTCAGGTTTGGTTGAATAGGCTCTTGTTGGTCAGGGACAGGGTGAGCTTGTTGAGCCAAAGGGTCTGCCTCTTGTAAAGGATTGGCCAAGATAGTTCATCTGGGTCAACTAGATGTTCAGGTCTAGGGCCAGGAAATCTCCTAGGGCTTGGACAAGTAAGGTAATATTCCTCTAAGGTAGACACCTTTTCTTTTCTGACTTCCATGAATTTTCTAATGGATTCAGAGTTATTGGAGGGAGAAGAATCAGCAACATGGGTTGGGAAGGATACAGGTGTATAGGCTGTGGAAGAGTCTGTATCCGTGGTTCTGGCAGCAGGACGTGCTGATGCTCTGGGAACAGAGTGATCAGACGTTCTGGTTGTGGTTCTGTTTGGTTGGCTCTGGTTGTTCATGGAGGATGGGTTCAGAAGATAATGGGTCGTACGGGATGGTAATGAGAGAGGTTGGTTCTTCCTGACCTAGAGGGTTGGTTCTGAAGCAAATTCCAGAGAGGTGCTTCAGTAGGGGAAGGTTGAAAGAATGAAGATCTTGGGAATGTGGTGGAGAGTGGTTTGTGCACTGGTTGGGATTCAGGAATAGGAAGTGAGGGGATTTGAGGCGTGTTTGAGCATGGCAGAAATAGGGAGTGCATCAAATAAATTCAAATCATCATCAGAAGCAAGTGGAGGCTTACTTGAATGTGCTGATGATCTAGTCACTCTGGCAGGAGGTTCAGTCCTTCTGACCACTTCAGCAGCTGGTTCCACCCGAGTAGGCTTCACCACGATTCTGACCTGCTTTTCTTCTTCTTAGGAGGACCATCCTCATTATCACTATCATCACCATCATCAGGCTTTCTCTTCTTCTTTTTGACCAGAGGACATCGGATTCCTTAGAAGATTCGTCCAGTATCATCTTCCTCTGAGCTTCTTCTTGGGAGGAGAAGGAAACTCTGGAGCTGGCGGCAGTCTGCTGACGAAATCATCAAAGATCAATTTCGAATCCTTGAGCCCTTAGGTTCTCAACATAGCACCTGATGGTCAGGATTGTCTGCCTGTGTCCACAGAGGGTAGTCAGTCAGAGGCATCCTTCTGCTTTCTGATCTCAGAAGATGTGTCTTCATGAGCAGGAGCATCTTTTCTGGACCAAACCCATCCTTCTTCAGAGAATTTGCAGTGAAGACATCACTTGACAATGGTGCTCAGATTCCTCTACCATCCAGCATTGACCAGATCTTGCACCAGGTTGCTTCCAATGAGAAAGTCTGAGAGCAGTCTCCCCAAAGGGATATATTTGATTGCTGACTTGATGGAGGCAGTGTGCGAGACTTCCGGATGGCATTCCTCAAGTAGGAGAACAGGGAAGTAGGGAAGAGATCTTCTTCTGGTCTTGGATGAAGAACAAACATCACCTTCTGGTTGAAGTTGATGTAGTCTGGGAACTGCCCTTCGGTCTCTGGTTTATGCAATGGAGCAGGATCTTGTGCCAGATCCTGAGCTTGGGGGTGAAGGTCCATCACCTTGTAAGTCGTCTTGCCCCAGTTTCTGTAATGGGTACAGGGCCTGGTTGATTGTATCCTTGGTGCTGGGTTTCAAGCTTCGATTCCGTGAGTTGGAAACGATACCCAAAAGCAGTTCTGCACCCAGCAGATTCACGAATGACTTCTCAGTGATGATGATCTTCTTCCAAGAATGTGAGATACCACCTAAGTATCATCGCAGTCGGCGTGCTTCCAGAATTCTTTACCAGTTTCTCATACACCGGTCCTCGAAGTCTGTTGAAGTAATTTCCCCAACCTTGAGCTTGGACTTCAGGACGAAGATGATACCCATTTGTAGCCAGGTTGTCGAGGTTGAATCTCCATTCTGCCAGAACTTGGAGTTCCTCAGGAGGATATACGCAGTGAACGGCACAGCCCCGTTCTGCAATTGGAACAATCTGCTCTTGAGCCTGACCTTGATCTTGTGTCGGATTCTCAGGGCCCCTTTGACCCGTTGCTAGACCAACTACCATGTGAGGGAACTGGGGTGCATCTGCAGTAGCTCTTCTGGTTTGTCTCACCATTTTTGAAGTGGTTGAAGGTTTGAGGTAGAAGATGAAGGTTGGAAGATGAAGAGAGATCAAGAGAAATCGAGGGTAAGCGGTTTCGAAAAAGCAGAGAGAGCGAGAGTAAAAACCGGAAGTGAAAGAGATCGTGTGTGTATAGTGGGTTTTGGCAAATAACCGTTGTTGATTCAAAAAAGCACTTTAAGATCAACGGTTGAAAATTAAAGATAGATAGTAACAGTAAAATACACAAATCACACACACAGGAGAGAAGCATATCTACACGCAATCATAACAGACTGTCACACGGGCACAAGGAACTATGCATCAGAAATACTGACACACGTGTTGTTGTCTCAGCTTCAGAGTCAGTACCAGTGGGTACACACACTCTGATTGAGTTACCTTCTGGACTAGACATCTTCTGATCAAGAAGTATCGTAGTCAGAGGTTCTGATCCATCTTCACTCTGGACAAAAGTCCATGTTTAGATTTTTCAGAATAAAATTAAATCTATCCTCTGCTAAGGGCTTTGTAAAGATATCTGCCCATTGATGGTCAGTATCAACAAACTTCAGAAGAAGTACGCCCTTCTGTACATAATCTCTAATAAAGTGATACTTTACCTCAATGTGCTTTGCCCTTGAATGCAGGATAGGATTCTTACTCAATGAGATTGCAGCAGTGTTATCACAATAGATTGGGATATTGCTCTCAAGGATCTGATAATCCTCCAGCTGATGTTTCATCCAGAGCATCTGAGTGCTGCATATTGCTGCTGAGATATATTCTGCCTCTGCAGTTGATAGTGCAATGGTTGATTGCCTCTTGCTTGCCCATGAGACTAGATTGCTTCCCAGAAATTGACAATTTCCAGAAGTACTTTTTCTCTCTGTTCTATCTCCAGCATAATCAGCATCACAGTAACCTGAAAGCTTATACTCTGATGTTTTCTTATACATCAAGCCAAGGTTAGTGGTGCCTTTCAGATACCTTAGGATCCTCTTAACAGCAGTTAAGTGGGTTTCCCTTGGATCTGATTGGAAACGAGCACATAAATGAACACTAAATAGTATGTCTGGCCTAGATGCAGTTAAGTATAGAAGTGAACCTATCATGCCACGATAGAGCTTCTGACATACTTTACCACTTTTATCTTCTTTCTCCAGAATGCATGTAGGATGCATTGGAGTCTTGGCCACTGTAGATTCCAGCATATTGAACTTCTTCAGAAGTTCTTTAGTGTACTTGCTCTGATGGATATATGTTCCTTCTGGTGTTTGATCAACTTGTATTCCCAGAAAGTACTTTAATTCTCCCATCATACTCATCTCAAATTCAGCCTGCATCATCTCAGAAAATTCTTTGCATAGAGATTGATTAGCAGAACCAAATATAATATCATCAACATAAATTTGCACAATTAAGATATCATCTTTATAAGTCTTGCAAAAAAGAGTTGTATCTACTTTACCCCTTACAAACTCATTCTCCAGAAGGAATGAGCTAAGTCTCTCATACCATGCTCTGGGAGCTTGCTTCAGACCGTAGAGTGATTTCTTCAATTTGAACACATGGTCTGGTTTCTTCTCATCTTCAAAACCTGGGGGTTGATGAACATAGACCTCCTCTGAGATATAACCATTTAGGAAGGCACTCTTTACGTCCATCTGATGTAGAACTATGTTGTGATTTACTGAGAAAGAGATCAACAGTCTGATTGCCTCCAGTCTTGCTACTGGAGCAAATGTTTCAGTGTAGTCTATTCCTTCCTGCTGGCTGTAGCCTTGAGCAACTAGCCTTGCCTTGTTTCTGACTACATCTCCTTTCTCATTCAGCTTGTTTCTGAATACCCACTTCGTTCCAATAACATGGACACTCTCAGGCTTCTTCACTAAGCTCCAAACATCGTTCTTGGAAAATTGATTCAGTTCTTCTTCCATGGCCAGAATCCAATCCTTGTCCTGAAGAGCTTCATCTATGGACTTGGGTTCAATTAA